>NW_024755866.1:0-1606 GCF_018991925.1 Homarus americanus
TAATCCCATATGTTATGTTGTTCACTACGCGTTCCTCACTTTCCCTTGGGACCCTCCGGGTTACATTAACCGCGTAATGTGAGACCAACTATATATATATATATATATATATATATATATATATATATATATATATATATATATATATATATATATATATATATATATATATATATATATATATATATATATATATATACAGTGGGGTATGCTATAACGAATCTATTGGTTCTAGAACCTTGTTGTTATAGCATTCGTTTGTTATAGGATTAATCCGTTCCAGGCCAAATACAACCACTTAACACGGAAAAATATAATATAAAATTGTAAAAATTGTAAAAAGTGCATAAATATGCATCTAAACCCATGAAATAAAGATTATCATTAATATTTGTAATAATAAAACAATAAATTAGAAAAAAAAAAAAAATTTAATTATGTTAGTTGTAGGAGTTTAGATTAGTTATAGCATTCTCAATATTATAGGTAAAACCGTTAGTTATAGGAATTTCATATTAGGATCCATTTGCTATAGCATACCCCCACTGTGTATGTATGTTGTTATATATATATATATATATATATATATATATATATATATATATATATATATATATATATATATATATATATATATATATATATATATATATATATATATATATATATATATATATATATATATATATATATATAGTATATATATGCAAGTAAATCACTGTAGTTGATAATTTCAGGTGAGTACAGTCTGTACTAAATTTCTTGAAGATGTGAATTACACGAAGCTACTTTTGGGAACTTCGTGGTTTTCTTTCTTCTTGTGGTTATCAGTATATATATATATATACAGTCAACTCCTCACTTTTACGCGTCCCACATTCCTGCTGCTTTCCATGTTTACGCTGGGGTGTTCTGCCAGAACCCAGATGCCTACATTCCGCTGTGGGTGTACCCTTACACTGGTGAAGTATAATTTTGGCTTTAGGCCTATAAAATTCATGTTAAATTATCCGGCCAGAATATAATTTATATATTGCTGGAATTCTACAATTTGATGATCATATATATATATATATATATATATATATATATATATATATATATATATATATATATATATATATATATATATATATATATATATATATATATATATATATATATATATATTAAGATAGTATCCCCTACTTACGACGGGGTTAGGGACCAAATCCAGGGGTGTCGTAAGTTCGACATGGTCAGAAGTCCTATTATAGATAATTTTTTAAATAAATAATTCACAATGAAATACAGTACAGTAAAAAGTAATGAATAAGAGGAATGGATACAGTACAGTGAAAGTAATAAATAATAAGGAATGGTTACAGTGTGACTGAGCACTTACCATTAATGTAGTCAGCTGAATGCAACATGTAAATTTCATAATTTTCTAATTATACATGGAGACTACATTAACTGGAAACGTTACGGCATAGAAAATGCGGTCATTTGGGGGAAAAAAAAAAAAAAAAAAAAAAAAAAGGTTTTAATAAAAATCTGAGGCGGTCAGAAGTCCCGACGCATCGTGAAGTCGTAGCAGTCGTCGGGGTCTGTCTGTATATATATA
>NW_024755867.1:0-3501 GCF_018991925.1 Homarus americanus
CATACATAAGAACATAAGAAAGTGGGATACTGCAGGAGGCCGACTGGCCCATGCAGGGCAGATCCCTTTCACACCCATCCCAGCACTTCCATGTGCCTATCCAACTTCGTCTTGAAGCTCCCTAGCGTCCCTGATCCTACTATAGCACTCGGTAGCCTATTCCACATATCCACAACTCTATTACCAAACCAGTGCTTGCCTATATCCTTTCTGAATCGGAATTTATCTAATTTAAAGCCATTTGTTCTAGTTATTTCGTTATTACTTCGAGCTTCAGAACATCTTCCATTTTTACTCCTCGTTAATCCCACTCTACCCACTTCATACACCTCATCATATCTCCCCTAACTTTAGCCTTCTAATGAATGCAGCGCCTGCTTTTCAGTCTTTCTTCATATGGAAGGTTTTGACAGGATCATTTTTGTCATTCTTCTTTGTACTTCTCCAAAGAATCTATGTCCATTCTATAATAAGGACACCAGAACTGAACCGCATAATCCATGCGTGGGCCTCAATGCCAGGTAAAGTTTCAAGATAACGTCAGCAGTTCTGTTAATACTCACAGACCAGATATCACAAATATAAAGCAAAAAAAAAAAAAAACAACATCATCATCATGATAATGCTACTGTCACGGAAACCGTGGTGGCGACGTGTGCGCCGAGAGAGAGTGATAATGTTCAATAAGGAGAGAGACCTGGCTAGTGTAAGTGATAGAGCGCGGGCCTACTCGTCAAAAGCCGGCTACACTACCATTTCTCTCAACCGATCAACCTATTCTCTTTCTCTCTCTCTCAATCCTTCCGGTGTCTGGACTCGGTGGGTGTCAGGTTTCCCATCTTGAATCAATTTAACCCACAGGCTCCACTCCTCGTGGTGCCCTTCCGTCAAGTCCTTAAAGTTTCACCTTTGCAACCATACTTCCCCATAAGGAAGTTCGCATCGTTTATGAATAGAACTAGGGCAGTATCTCATCACCTCTAACTTTCCATCATCCTTGGCAGCCACTTGAAAAAAAGCTGCGCCAGTGCAGACACCGTGCACCGTTAAGAGTTGTACATTTGCCATTTGGTCTTTTTACGACTAACCATCACAGGTCGAGTCTCAATGAAAGGGTTTGACAGACATAGCCCAATTTGTGGGTTAGGTTGGGCCGGACGGCTTGTTGTTAAGGTTTGGAATTTTTTTGGCATTGTAATTTGACTCTTGGGCAAGAGGCTTATTCGCCGGTAGCATGGAACGGACGGGCAGCCGTCCATAGCCCCGTCCGTCCTCCTCCGGTTGCGCGGTCCCGCCCGAGTGTAGTATTTTTGGTGCGGGGGCCAGGATTGTCCTCATTCGCTGCTGCTGGAGTTACCAGAGCAGGGCCCGATACCGCCCAATTCAGTAAATTAGTTTACAGAGCGCCCCGTTCTCTTTCTCTCCGTTAATGACAAGCATATGACTGGATAAACCAGGTAGCTGCTGCTGCTGCTGCTGCTGCTATTGGCGACGCCTAACACGGCGGCCAAAATAGTGAGCAGACCGACAGCAAACAAGAAGACATTGGGCGAGGGACCGCACGTTGGCCTTAGAGAAATAGAAAACCAGATGATCAGATCAAACTGCACCTTCTCTTGCTATCCTCGGCGCCGGCAGCGCCACCATGTGTGCCAATCTCCTCCCTTATCCGCTCCTCTCCTCTCCTCTCATCTTTACCCAGCTCCAGCGAGGCAGCCGACATTGGGCGAGGGACCGTGACGCTGGCTCACCCTCCCCATCCGCCTCCTCTCTCTCATCTTTTACCCAGCTCCAGCGAGGCAGCCGATATTGGGCGAGGGACCGCACGTTGGCTAATCTCTCCTTATCCGCCCCTGCCCTCTCATCTTTTTCTTACTCCAGCGAGGCAGCCGACATTGGGCGAGGGACCGCACGTTGGCCAATCTCCTCCCTTATCCGCTCCTCTCCTCTCATCTTTACCCAGCTCCAGCGAGGCAGCCGACATTGGGCGAGGGACCGCACGTTGGCCAATCTCCTCCCTTATCCGCTCCTCTTCTCTTTGCCCCAGCTTCAGCGAGGCAGCCGACATTGGGCGAGGGACCGCACGTTGGCAAATCTCCTCCCTTATCCTCTCCTCTCCTCTCATCTTTACCCAGCTCCAGCGAGGCAGCCGACATTGGGCGAGGGACCGCACGTTGGCCAATCTCCTCCCTTATCCGCTCCTCTTCTCTTTGTCCCAGCTCCAGCGAGGCAGCCGAATAAGAGGGACCCATGTGTTGCCTTAGAGAACAGCAAACCAGATGATCAGATCAAACTGCAGTTCTTTCTGTTATCCTTGAAAAGCGGGTAGCGCCACCATGTGTGCCAATCTCCTCCCTTATCCACTCCTCTCCTCTCCTCTCATCTTTACCCAGCTCCAGCGAGGCAGCCGACATTGGGCGAGGGACCCCACGTTGGTCAGTCTCCTCCCTTATCCTTCTCCTCTCTCTCTTTCTTTCTCACTCTCTCTTACTGTTTGTGGGGACGTGGGCTCATGAGCGCCATCGTCGCCCAATATTGGTTAGGTTGTGTATTTCACGGGTGGGAACCGCCATCGTTGTTTGGTGATGGGGTAACCCAACGTGTGCTTTGACGAGTTTTGGCTGCTAAACTCTCTTTTTAGTATACTCGGCTCCCAGACTGCGCCCTGGTCGTGTTGAACCATGAGCGTTCTCTATGCACATTTAGGGTAGCAATGAATCTCGGTCAAGAGACGGTTAGGCGCTGCATTGAAGGCCGGCACAGACGCGAAGACGGGGTGATCGACCAACGCGAGTCCGCTAAGTTGGGCAGACGGCAAGGCGAAGGGGAGCCCCGTTCCGGACTGAAAGGCCGCAGCATATGCTGTGACGGAAACTAGTGGGGTGGCGACGTGTGCGCCGAGAGAGAGAAAGAGTAAATAATGTCCAAACGGAAGAGAGACCTGGCAAGTGTAATTGATAGATGGTGAGCCTACTCGCCATAAGCCCGCTCCACTGCCATTCCTCTGACCCCATGAGACTATTTTCTCTCTCTCTCTCTCATTCTGCTGCTCCAGCCATTGCAGGGCAGGGAAGGGAAAGCGATGGCAACTTTGGTTGTTGTTTTTGAATGCCGCGCTTTGCTTCGCAGAGGCGCCGAAGCGCTCCGCTGGGGGGCGGAAGATATTCCACACAGAATAGGTGTGTGAAGGCACCCTCTCCCCTTAATATAGTGAAATAGTGCAATCCAGCATACAGGGGCGGACGATAGGACAGTCACCGTACCGCACCTCGAGAGTGGAGGTTGTTTGATCGTTTGTTAGGCAAGTTTAAAACCTGACTGTTCGAGAACAGCCGAATAACCCGGTTCCGGACTTATTGGTAGACGCAACATCATGATGCTGCTGCTGTCACGGAAACCGTGGTGGCGACGTGTGCGCCGAGAGGCGCTAAGTGAAATTCGCCCCTCACAGCCATTCCTCTGACCCAGACTATTCTCTCTCTCCTTATATGCGTGTTAGTT
>NW_024755868.1:0-26282 GCF_018991925.1 Homarus americanus
TACATACTAATATAATACTAAGTTGCCCGCCAGATTTCCTCAGAGATGGGAGGAGCACATTGGCGGCGGTGTTGTTTATACTCCGCCCGATTACTGATTCCTATTCACCGAGCCAGAGCTGGCGGGCGGCGTGTTATGTGCCACGTTTTGTTTCCCATTGGGCGTACCGCTCAGCTGGGGAGTTGGAGATTTCATAAAAAGAAAGTTTGAGTGGAGAGCACACCTTTTCCTTCACATACAGTTATCTTAGACCATCTACTAGTATAATAGTTTGCACAAAAATACTCTACACTCTTTATAGGTTATTGTTATGTTGTTGTTTTTTTTTTTACTTCTCATCAGATTGTGCATTCAACTAATATACCCTAATAGTGTGTTTATTATTATGTTTTATAGTATTATTTCGTAAAATATTGGGTAACACAATTATAGTCACTAGTATAGTCTATTATATTATTGGTGTTTATAGCAGTTTGTGGTCTAATAGTATCATGCTTTATGAGTGGTGTTCTATGTAGTGATGATTAGGCAATAAAATATGCTTTGGGTGTTTATAGCAGTTTGTGGTCTACTAGTATCATGCTTTATGGGTGGTGTTCTATGTAGTGATGATTAGGCCATAAAATATGCTTTTGGTTTATTGCTAACAAAATATACTTTGCTCTACCGCTGTAGTGCAAAACAGGGTGAAACTTACATACACCGTTAATAAAGTAATGATGGAAGAAGAAGAAGAAGAAGAAGAAGAATTGTGGAGGTAATGAACAATTGAGACAATGTATAGCCTCCGGGATGGCGGCAACGTTTCTGTTATTAATATATAATAAGACAATAGGAAAATATGTTGTTGTCTCTACCTGTATTATTACCTTTGCGATAGCATGGTTAAATTTGGGGAGGACAGAGGAAGGAGCAGGAGGTTAGGAAGGGATTTGTAGTGGGAGAGATAGTGTCTGTGATCCTCGGATCACCACTCCTCGGATTATGTCAGTTCAAGTTTAGAAGCTCAATCAACTTTCCCTGATTACGAATTGGCAACCTTTCGATTTACAACAGGTACCGACTTACTGCTACAGTAGGTAGGTGAACAGGGACCAAGGGGGCTAGGAAGAGTGTCCAAACAACTTGCCTGTGTGATGTAGTCGTGGCCAGAATTAGGTTAGGATACAGACACATCTGGCTAGTTAGTAACGCTGTACCCATACCGGAACACTCAGCATGTAAACTTTGTGATACACCTTTAAAGCACTATATTATTGAATGTGACACTGTCAAAGACATCTTGAACTATGTCATTACTTCATTGAGGACATTACATTCTTGCTGTTTATCCCAAATTGGCTAGCCCACACACTGATTAGTCTACAATTACAATATGACTCCAATGTATGCTGCTGGTAAATGTGTACTGTCAATGAACCAGAGTGAAAATAAGGTCGCCTCCCTTGCTGCTGCTGCTGCTTCTGCGCCCTTCTAAGTCCCGTTTAAGTCCCCCACCCCAGGCCCCCACAACCGCCCTTCACATCTACACCATTCAAAAACATTTACACTCAATTTCCACAGAGTGTTATCCTGCAAAACGTTGATGTCGTATATTTCTCTCTTTAAGTGATATCCTGTGGCTCCGAAAGGAGCCTGTTTGGTTAGGTTGTCTTGTGTGAACGAACCTTGGGTTCTTATTTCTTCTCTGTCTTCTTGGGGAGGAGCACAGCTTGGATGTTAGGAAGGACACCCCCTTGGGCAATGGTGACTCCAGACAGGAGCTTGTTCAGCTCCTCGTCATTGCGAATGGCAAGCTGAAGATGACGCGGGATAATGCGGGTCTTCTTGTTGTCGCGGGCGGCGTTACCGGCCAGCTCGAGCACTTCTGCTGCCAGGTACTCCATGACGGCTGCAAGGTACACAGGTGCACCTGCACCAACACGCTCAGCTTAGTTGCCTTTACGCAAGAGACGGTGGATCCTACCCACGGGGAACTGGAGTCCGGCCCTGCTAGAACGGGACTTTGACTTGCCCTTCACCTTGCCTCCCTTGCCGCGTCCTGACATGTTGCTGCTGCTGCTGCTTTTCGTGATAGGAGTTAAATTTCCGCCCGCCACCTTGGTCTTTTATACCAAGCTCAGGATCAGGCCAGGTGGCCGTCTCGCGGACCCAACCAATGTAAGAGAGCCGTAGCTGCGGCCAGTCTGATCCTGAGCGGCCCGCTCGGTATATAAGGAAAAGTTAGTCGGGCCAGTTTTCAATTCTCTCGCTCCGCGCCACGAGTAACTGTGCCGCCATGCCTCCCAAAACTTCCGGAAAGGCTGCCAAGAAGGCTGGAAAGGCCCAGAAGGCCATTGCCAAGGGTGACAAGAAGAAGAAGCGCAGGAGGAAGGAAAGCTACAGCATCTACATCTACAAGGTACTGAAGCAAGTGCACCCCGATACAGGAGTCTCCTCCAAAGCTATGTCCATCATGAACTCTTTCGTGAACGACATCTTCGAGCGCATCGCTGCCGAGGCTTCCCGCCTGGCGCACTACAACAAACGCTCCACCATTACAAGTCGGGAAATCCAGACAGCTGTCCGACTCTTGCTGCCCGGTGAACTGGCCAAGCATGCCGTGTCTGAGGGCACCAAGGCTGTCACCAAGTACACCTCTTCCAAGTAAGAGGTTACTTGTGCACAACAAACACGCCATCCCACTACTACAACTTAATCGGCTCCTTCGGAGCCACAGTTACATGTTAAAGAGACAGTTACCGACAGTGATATATTGAGAGGGAAATAAATAAAAAAAATTATAATAATCTGCATTCTCTATTGGCGTAGAAACAGGACTAAATCGAAACATTATAAATAAATAAATAAATTCTGCGTGGAGTACTTTTACACCCACTGCAAAGTGACATACATGGAGTGTGTTTGGGTTTCATTTCTTGTTTGCAGCACGCCTATTTCATGTAAACAATTCATTTTATTTTATTTTATTGAATTTTCTTTTATTTTAGTTATTTATTTACTTACTTATTCTTTATATATTAATTTGTTACTAGCTCTTGTTTTTTGCACCCACCCACCTCCAGAATTGATGACCTACTATACATTCGTGCCTGCACGACTGTTACCAACTTACCGTTAGGCGATTTGGGTAACCGAAATTAACGCTCTCCTACCACCAACCATTTCGATTGTCATGACAATTATCTTCAGAACAGTTCGTTGGCCCTGAGAAGGGCCGAGTTATAGATGTCTGGTAGGTTTTGTTGTGCTTTTTCTTTTTCCCCAAGGAAGAGGACTTAAGCACGCTCTCCGCGGATGCGCCGGGCCAGCTGGATGTCCTTGGGCATGATGGTAACGCGCTTGGCGTGAATGGCACACAGGTTGGTGTCCTCGAAAAGACCCACCAGGTAAGCCTCAGAGGCTTCCTGCAGAGCCATGACGGCAGACGACTGGAAGCGCAGGTCAGTCTTGAAATCCTGGGCGATCTCACCAAGAGCGCTGGAAGGCAGCACCTGATGGTAGCTCTGTGCTCTTCTGGTAACGACGGATCTACGAAGGGCGACAGTTTCCGGGCGCAACGATGGGGCTTCTGCCCGGCACCACCACCGGTGGCTGGGGCGGACTTGCGAGCTGCCTTGGTGGCAAGCGGCTTCCGTGGAGCCTTGCCTCCAGTGGACTTGCGGGCAGTCTGTTTAGTACGGGCCATCTCGACGACGAAATAGTCAATACGGGCGGCCCGGCAGGCGGGCGGGCTTATATACAGACATTCTCCACCTCAGTGGCCACCTCATTGGCCACGAGTGCCGCATGCGTCATCCGCAAGCTACGCCCCACCTCCAAGAGGGAGGGACGGCCTTGGATGAACGATACTACCGCTGCGTCCACAGCACGCCACCTACTCCCACCAAACCGTGGGCGAACCCACACCAGGACCACCTGTAGTAGCAACCACAACAACATGACTGGACGAGGCAAAGGAGGCAAGGGACTTGGAAAGGGTGGCGCCAAGCGTCATCGTAAGGTGCTTCGTGACAACATCCAGGGTATCACCAAGCCCGCCGTTCGTCGTCTAGCTCGGCGTGGAGGTGTTAAACGTATATCCGGCCTCATCTACGAGGAGACCCGCGGCGTCCTCAAGGTGTTTCTGGAGAACGTCATCCGTGACGCCGTCACCTACACCGAGCACGCAAAAAGGAAGACCGTCACCGCCATGGATGTGGTGTATGCCCTGAAACGGCAGGGCCGCACCCTTTATGGTTTTGGTGGTTAATCAACCTGATGGACGGGCGCACACCACCACCACCACCACCACCACCCCGACAAACAAATATACGGACCTAATTTTAGGTCCACATTTAAATCGCAAAAGAGTTGGTTAGACACTGAGTAAATCGTTGAAAATATATCCAATAACATGATCCTCTCTAATTCTGGACTTGTGGTATGAGTAGAGGTTGTGTGTGAACGTGTTGGAACCACTTCCTAATAATTGTCAGTCAGTCAGTCAACATTCACCTAACCTCCAGGTACCTCACCTAACTTCCTGTAGCGTCACCGAACCTCACGAAATGTAACCCAATGTAGTTTATAATCTATCCTAACATGACATAACATAACCACGCACTATATTACTTCGGTAAGAGTAATGAGTTTTAATACGCAAAGTTGCAGTTAGCATTCATTCATACATACATACATACATACATACATAACATGCTAGTGGCAGGGGGGATTGAAGTGAATTTTAGGAGGATAGAATAGGTGCAGTGGCTAAACAGCGCTTGCGTGAGGGACTTTAAGCAGCAACTCGCCTGGATGCGGCAGGATAGAGTCAGGTCAAGCGTCCGGTGCATGTTGGGTTCCGCCATGGTTTCTCAGTGTTTGGTCGGCTTGATTGTGTGTGTGTTGTTTTCTTGTTTGGAGGAAATGTCTTGGTATTCTTCTTCTTAGCTTGAGGTTGATTTTCTTCTAACTCTTCTCCTCTTGTTGTTCGTCTTCCCCGTGTCTGCTATCATTCTGTAAAGACTCTATATATGTATGTAGGTATGAGTGAGTAACAGTTGCCGGTTACAGTGATACTTCATATTCGCTGGTGTTGTACTGTATGGCTTCGGTATTTCTTAATATACAAACGGCACCGTTAGGGGATTGAGGTATTTAAAAACCAGCCTACATTACTTATATATAGAAATAAATAATGTGGCTTGGACAATAATGACGACTACTCTCTCCTACCTAACCCAAACAAGGGCTTTTCGAAAGTATACATTGGACACAATTGACTTAGTACATACATTGGTGGTTTAACAAAAGCCCTCATTAGAGAAAGGTGAAGGAGCACACAGTGAACATACAGATTAATGTTTGCACGCATAGATCATGTAAGGTGAGGTGTTGAACACCAGACACGTAGTGTAGTAACTCCCTCATAGATGGCGTTATGAGGGGCCTGATGATGTAGCAGTTACCTCACAGATGGTGTTATGAGGAACTTCACATGATGATGCTGTAGCAAAACATTCACTACGTGGTGTCGTAGCATCTTGGGGACACCACGTGGTCCACATGACTCACTCATTCAAGTGGGTGAGGTGTGGTCCCAGGCCTCTCTATCGTGGAGTCTCAGGGGAAGTATAACCGGGTACCTGGGACCTCACTGTGTGAAGGTGGTTAGCTAGCTTGGGTAAGACTCAACTGCCGAGTTGTTTTTCACTGAGTTAAGCACTGTTCACCACTATTCATCACTGGTTCCATTCCTTTGCCAAATGAGGTAGTACCTTATGGCAAGAACTTGTTGATAGTCCGGTGGGGAGGAGGGTTCAGGGGAGTGAGTTGGTATGGGCCAACATATAAATAATAATAATAATAATAATAATAATAATTAACGGTTTATTGAAAGAGCTTGGAAGCCAGAAGACTGAAAATATACAGTTACATATTTGGGGAATGGGTTACGAATTACAAATAATATACAAGTAACATGAGTGACACAAATAAGACATATAATAACTAGCTGGGGAAAAGCTCAAACTACAGTTCATTTCAACATAGTGACAGTGCAAGGAGTAGTGTTTACTGGGAGTGAGTACACTGATTTATTACAAGTTATCGATAATTTTTACAATGGTTGGGACTGGGCTGTTCTTATAGCGATCGGTTCGTGCACGTATGGGCTGGATGCGGTTGTGGTGTCGAAGAGCAATTCTCGGACTAGGGATCTCAGGTGGTAGTAGGAGCCGGTGTAGAAGCTTCTTACCAAATTTGCAGATGAGGTCGTGGTGATGGTCAGTGAGAGTCTAAAGGGTCGGTCAGTGTGTTGAGCGCTTCTTGATATGTGGAGTAGGAAGGGTAGAGAATAATCTTGCATGGCCTCTTTTGCACTTTTTCTAGGTGTTTACGTTGTGTGGCATTTAGGGAAGAAGACCAGGTGAGCTTGGGAAGTATGAATGTTGTGTAAACACTGAGGAGCTCGTGTGCAGGAACACCGAGGGACTTGAGTCGGCGTAGGAGGTGGAGACGGAAACTGGAGGATGTGATAACTTCACTGACGTGTGGTTTCTAATTTAGTTTGTTGTCTATATGTATGTGTGTGTGTGTGTGTATATACTACTGTACTTTTTAGATCCTCCTACGCAACCTAACCTATTATAGTTAAGTATAGTAGGCTATACACTATTTTGTTAGTATGTGTTATAAAATGTAATTGCATGTTATTATTATTAATATTATTATTATTAATATTATTATTATTCTTATTATTATTAGTATTATTATTATTATTATTATTATTTTTATTATTGCTATTATTATTACATACTAATATAATACTAAGTTGCCCACCAGATTTCCTCAGAGATGGGAGGAGCACATTGGCGGCGGTGTTGTTTATACTCCGCCCGATTACTGATTCCTATTCACCGAGCCAGAGCTGGCGGGCGGCGTGTTATGTGCCACGTTTTGTTTCCCATTGGGCGTACCGCTCAGCTGGGGAGTTGGAGATTTCATAAAAAGAAGGTTTGAGTGGAGAGCACACCTTTTCCTTCACATACAGTTATCTTAGACCATCTACTAGTATAATAGTTTGCACAAAAATACTCTACACTCTTTATAGGTTATTGTTATGTTGTTGTTTTTTTTTTTACTTCTCATCAGATTGTGCATTCAACTAATATACACTAATAGTGTGTTTATTATTATGTTTTATAGTATTATTTCGTAAAATATTGGGTAACACAATTATAGTCACTAGTATAGTCTATTATATTATTGGGGTTTATAGCAGTTTGTGGTCTAATAGTATCATGCTTTATGAGTGGTGTTCTATGTAGTGATGATTAGGCAATAAAATATGCTTTGGGTGTTTATAGCAGTTTGTGGTCTACTAGTATCATGCTTTATGGGTGGTGTTCTATGTAGTGATGATTAGGCCATAAAATATGCTTTTGGTTTATTGCTAACAAAATATACTTTGCTCTACCGCTGTAGTGCAATACATGGTGAAACTTACATACACTGTTAATAAAGTATTGATGGAAGAAGAAGTAAGAGGAAGAATTGTGGAGGTAATGAACAGTGAGACAATGTATAGCCTCCGGGATGGCGGCAGCGTTTCTGTTATTAATATATAATAAGACAATAGGAAAATATGTTGTTGTCTCTACCTGTATTATTACCTTTGCGATAGCATGGTTAGATTTGGGGAGGACAGAGGAAGGAGCAGGAGGTTAGGAAGGGATTTGTAGTGGGAGAGATAGTGTCTGTGATCCTCGGATCACCACTCCTCGGATTATGTCAGTTCAAGTTTAGAAGCTCAATCAACTTTCCCTGATTACGAATTGGCAACCTTTCGATTTACAACAGGTACCTACTTACTGCTACAGTAGGTAGGTGAACAGGGACCAAGGGGGCTAGGAAGAGTGTCCAAACAACTTGCCTGTGTGATGTAGTCGTGGCCAGAATTAGGTTAGGATACAGACACATCTGGCTAGTTAGTAACGCTGTACCCATACCGGAACACTCAGCATGTAAACTTTGTGATACACCTTTAAAGCACTATATTATTGAATGTGACACTGTCAAAGACATCTTGAACTATGTCATTACTTCATTGAGGACATTACATTCTTGCTGTTTATCCCAAATTGGCTAGCCCACACACTGATTAGTCTACAATTACAATATGACTCCAATGTATGCTGCTGGTAAATGTGTACTGTCAATGAACCAGAGTGAAAATAAGGTCGCCTCCCTTGCTGCTGCTGCTGCTGCTGCTGCTGCTGCTGCTTCTTGCGCCCTTCTAAGTCCCGTTTAAGTCCCCCACCCCAATTTACAGTGCCCTTCATCTACACCATTCCATTTACACTCAGCGTTTCCTGAGTGTTATCCTGCAAAACGTTGATGTCGTATATTTCTCTCTTTAAGTGATATCCTGTGGCTCCGAAAGGAGCCTGTTTGGTTAGGTTGTCTTGTGTGAACGAACCTTGGGTTCTTATTTCTTCTCTGTCTTCTTGGGGAGGAGCACAGCTTGGATGTTAGGAAGGACACCCCCTTGGGCAATGGTGACTCCAGATAGGAGCTTGTTCAGCTCCTCGTCATTGCGCATGGCAAGCTGAAGATGACGCGGGATAATGCGGGTCTTCTTGTTGTCGCGGGCGGCGTTACCGGCCAGCTCGAGCACTTCTGCTGCCAGGTACTCCATGACGGCTGCAAGGTACACAGGTGCACCTGCACCAACACGCTCAGCATAGTTGCCTTTACGCAAGAGACGGTGGATCCTACCCACGGGGAACTGGAGTCCGGCCCTGCTAGAACGGGACTTTGACTTGCCCTTCACCTTGCCTCCCTTGCCGCGTCCTGACATGTTGCTGCTGCTGCTTTTCGTGATAGGGGTTAAATTTCCGCCCGCCACCTTGGTCTTTTATACCAAGCTCAGGATCAGGCCAGGTGGCCGTCTCGCGGACCCAACCAATGTAAGAGAGCCGTAGCTGCAGCCAGTCTGATCCTGAGCGGCCCGCTCGGTATATAAGGAAAGGTTAGTCGGGCCAGTTTTCAATTCTCTCGCTCCGCGCCACGAGTAACTGTGCCGCCATGCCTCCCAAAACTTCCGGAAAGGCTGCCAAGAAGGCTGGAAAGGCCCAGAAGGCCATTGCCAAGGGTGACAAGAAGAAGAAGCGCAGGAGGAAGGAAAGCTACAGCATCTACATCTACAAGGTACTGAAGCAAGTGCACCCCGACACAGGAGTCTCCTCCAAAGCTATGTCCATCATGAACTCTTTCGTGAACGACATCTTCGAGCGCATCGCTGCCGAGGCTTCCCGCCTGGCGCACTACAACAAACGCTCCACCATTACAAGTCGGGAAATCCAGACAGCTGTCCGACTCTTGCTGCCCGGTGAACTGGCCAAGCATGCCGTGTCTGAGGGCACCAAGGCTGTCACCAAGTACACCTCTTCCAAGTAAGAAGTTACTTGTGCACAACAAACACGCCATCCCACTACTACAACTTAATCGGCTCCTTCGGAGCCACAGTTACATGTTAAAGAGACAGTTACCGACAGTGATATATTGAGAGGGAAATAAATAAAAAAAAATTATAATAATCTGCATTCTCTATTGGCGTAGAAACAGGACTAAATCGAAACATTATAAATAAATAAATAAATTCTGCGTGGAGTACTTTTACACCCACTGCAAAGTGACATACATGGAGTGTGTTTGGGCTTCATTTCTTGTTTGCAGCACGCCTATTTCATGTAAACAATTCATTTTATTTTATTTTATTGAATTTTCTTTTATTTTAGTTATTTATTTACTTACTTATTCTTTATATATTAATTTGTTACTAGCTCTTGTTTGTTGCACCCACCCACCTCCCGAATTGATGACCTACTATACATTCGTGCCTGCACGACTGTTACCAACTTACCGTTAGGCGATTTGGGTAACCGAAATTAACGCTCTCCTACCACCAACCATTTCGATTGTCATGAAAATTATCTTCAGAACAGTTCTTTGGCCCTGAGAAGGGCCGAGTTATAGATGTCTGGTAGGTTTTGTTGTGCTTTTTCTTTTTCCCCAAGGAAGAGGACTTAAGCACGCTCTCCGCGGATGCGCCGGGCCAGCTGGATGTCCTTGGGCATGATGGTAACGCGCTTGGCGTGAATGGCACACAGGTTGGTGTCCTCGAAAAGACCCACCAGGTAAGCCTCAGAGGCTTCCTGCAGAGCCATGACGGCAGACGACTGGAAGCGCAGGTCAGTCTTGAAATCCTGGGCGATCTCACGCACCAGGCGCTGGAAGGGCAGCTTCCTGATGAGTAGCTCTGTGCTCTTCTGGTAACGACGGATCTCACGAAGGGCGACGGTTCCGGGCCTGTAACGATGGGGCTTCTTGACACCACCGGTGGCTGGGGCGAACTTGCGAGCTGCCTTGGTGGCAAGCTGCTTCCGTGGAGCCTTGCCTCCAGTGGACTTGCGGGCAGTCTGTTTAGTACGGGCCATCTCGACGACGAAATAGTCAATACGGGCGGCCCGGCAGGCGGGCGGGCTTATATACAGACATTCTCCACCTCAGTGGCCACCTCATTGGCCACGAGTGCCGCATGCGTCATCCGCAAGCTACGCCCCACCTCCAAGAGGGAGGGACGGCCTTGGATGAACGATACTACCGCTGCGTCCACAGCACGCCACCTACTCCCACCAAACCGTGGGCGAAGCCACACCAGGACCACCTGTAGTAGCCACCACAACAACATGACTGGACGAGGCAAAGGAGGCAAGGGACTTGGAAAGGGTGGCGCCAAGCGTCATCGTAAGGTGCTTCGTGACAACATCCAGGGTATCACCAAGCCCGCCATTCGTCGTCTAGCTCGGCGTGGAGGTGTTAAACGTATATCCGGCCTCATCTACGAGGAGACCCGCGGCGTCCTCAAGGTGTTTCTGGAGAACGTCATCCGTGACGCCGTCACCTACACCGAGCACGCAAAAAGGAAGACCGTCACCGCCATGGATGTGGTGTATGCCCTGAAACGGCAGGGCCGCACCCTTTATGGTTTTGGTGGTTAATCAACCTGATGGACGGGCGCACACCACCACCACCACCACCACGACAAACAAATATACGGACCTAATTTTAGGTCCACATTTAAATCGCTAAAGAGTTGGTTAGACACTGAGTAAATCGTTGAAAATATATCCAATAACATGATCCTCTCTAATTCTGGACTTGTGGTATGAGTATAGGTTGTGCGTGAACGTGTTGGAACCACTTCCTAGTAATTGTCAGTCAGTCAGTCAGTCAGTCAACATTCACCTAACCTCCAGGTACCTCACCTAACTTCCTGTAGCGTCACCGAACCTCACGAAATGTAACCCAATGTAGTTTATAATCTATCCTAACATGACATAACATAACCACGCACTATATTACTTCGGTAAGAGTAATGAGTTTTAATACGCAAAGTTGCAGTTATCATTCATGCATACATACATACATACATACATAACATGCTAGTGGCAGGGGGGATTGAAGTGAATTTTAGGAGGAGAGAATAGGTGCAGTGGCTAAACAGCGCTTGCGTGAGGGACTTTAAGCAGCAACTCGCCTGGATGCGGCAGGATAGAGTCAGGTCAAGCGTCCGGTGCATGTTGGGTTCCGCCATGGTTTCTCAGTGTTTGGTCGGCTTGATTGTGTGTGTGTTGTTTTCTTGTTTGGAGGAAATGTCTTGGTATTCTTCTTCTTAGCTTGAAGTTGATTTTCTTCTAACTCTTCTTCTCTTGTTGTTCGTCTTCCTCGTGTCTGCTATCATTCTGTAAAGACTCTATATATGTATGTAGGTATAGGTAGTGCACCGGTGTTAGGATCAGGTATTTAAAAACCAGCCTACATTACTTATATATAGAAATAAATAATGTGGCTTGGACAATAATGACGAATACTCTCTCCTACCTTCCCCAAACAAGGGCTTTTCGAAAGTATACATTGGACACAAATGACTTAGTACATACATTGGTGGTTTAACAAAAGCCCTCATTAGAGATAGGTGAAGGAGCACACAGTGAACATACAGATTAATGTTTGCACGCGTAGATCATGTAAGGTGAGGTGTTGAACACCAGACACGTGGTGTAGTAACTCCCTCACAGATGGCGTTATGAGGGGCCTGATGATGTAGCAGTTACCTCACAGATGGTGTTATGAGGAACTTCACATGATGATGCTGTAGCCAAACATTCACTACGTGGTGTCGTAGCATCTTGGGGACACCACGTGGTCGACATGACTCACTCATTCAAGTGGGTGAGGTGTGGTCCCAGGCCTCTCTATCGTGGAGTCTCAGGGGAAGTATAACCGGGTACCTGGGACCTCACTGTGTGAAGCTGGTTAGCTAGCTTGGGTAAGACTCAACTGCCGAGTTGTTTTTCACTGAGTTAAGCACTGTTCACCACTATTCATCACTGGTTCCATTCCTTTGCCAAATGAGATAGTACCTTATGGCAAGAACTTGTTGATAGTCCGGTGGGGAGGAGGGTTCAGGGGAGTGAGTTGGTATGGACCAACATATAATTAATAATAATAATAATAATAATAATTAACGGTTTATTGAAAGAGCTTGGCAGCCAGAAGACTGAAAATATACAGTTACATATTTGGGGAATGGGTTACGAATTACAAATAATATACAAGTAACATGAGTGACACAAATAAGACATATAATAACTAGCTGGGGAAAAGCTCAAACTACAGTTCATTTCAACATAGTGACAGTGCAAGGAGTAGTGTTTACTGGGAGTGAGTACACTGATTTATTACAAGTTATCGATATTTTTTACAATGGTTGGGACTGGGCTGTTCTTATAGCGATCAGTTCGTGCACGTATGGGCTGGGCTGGATGCGGTTGTGGTGTCGAAGAGCAATTCTCGGACTAGGGATCTCAGGTGGTAGTAGGAGCCGGTGTAGAAGCTTCTTACCAAATTTGCAGATGAGGTCGTGGTGATGGTCAGTGAGAGTCTAAAGGGTCGGTCAGTGTGTTGAGCGCTTCTTGATATGTGGAGTAGGAAGGGTAGAGAATAATCTTGCATGGCCTCTTTTGCACTTTTTCTAGGTGTTTACGTTGTGTGGCATTTAGGGAGGAAGACCAGGTGAGCTTGGGAAGTATGAATGTTGTGTAAACACTGAGGAGCTGGTGTGCAGGAACACCGAGGGACTTGAGTCGGAGTAGGAGGTGCAGACGGAAACTGGAGGATTTGATAACTTCACTGACGTGTGGTTTCTAATTTAGTTTGTTGTCTATGGTGACGCCGAGGAGCTTCGTGGAATCTAAAACCTGGAGTGTGTTCGGACCTAGAGTAATGGAAGGAGGTGGGACAATGTCGGAGGAGAGGTTGATGTGCATAACCATGGTTGTTGGTGGCCCAGTTTTGGAGACTGTTCAATAAATCATGAAGGGCGGTATAGTTTGGAGCAGAATTGTTGACGCTGATCCCAATGGTGGAGTCGTCGACATATTTCCAGCGAGCAGGGGTTTCTCTTAGGGCATCATTGATGAGCATAAGGAAGCAGAGTGGTCCCATCTTGGTGCCTTGGGGGACGCCACAGGTGAGTGACTGAAAGGTGGAGACAGCCAGCCCCTCGGAAGCGTACAGCTTGGCGTCGGTCACTGAGGAAGTCTGTAAGCCCTGGTATAATAAGACTTCTCCGAAGCCCGAGGTCAATAGCTTAGTTGATGATTATATTGTGGTCGACTAGGTCGAACGCTTTAGTGAAATCAATGAAGGCGACAGCTACAGACGTTTTTCGTTTCTCGAGATGGCGGTATATGTAATCGAGAAAGCTGACAAGACAGTCAGTCAGTCAGTGGTGGAGGAAGTTTTCATGTTGCCAAATTGCTGAGGGTCTACTACGACTCCTGCAATATCAGCAAAAGCCCAGCCAGTCGAACACAAAACTTTCACAGATTAGGCTGGGTATTGGGGTGATTGCAATAGGTCGTAGCTGATTTAAGGATTGTGGGCTGGTTGACTTGGGTACTGGTGATACATAAGAGGTCTTCCAGTCAGCTGGGCATCTGGCTTGACTGAAAGAAGCATTGATGATGGAGCATAGGGGTTTAGCAAGCTCCGGGGAGAACTCCTTGAAGCGTTTCATTGGTAAGTCAATGGGGGTGGTAGAGCGTTTTAATTTTAGTTTGTCCAGGCGTTTTGCTATTTCAAATACTTCTACTAAGTCAGTGGGAAGGGGGGGGCTGGTAGGTAAGCAGGGAGAGTGGTTGTGTCAAGCCGGGGGAGCGTCTGGCATATAGTAGCGAAGTGTGTGTGTGTGTGTGTGTGTGTGTGTGTGTGTATACTACTGTACTTTTTAGATCCTCCTACGCAACCTAACCTATTATAGTTAAGTATAGTAGGCTATACACTATTTTGTTTGTATGTGTTATAAAATGAAATTGCATGTTATTATTTTTAATATTATTATTATTAATATTATTATTATTATTAGTAGTAGTAGTAGTATTATTATTATTATTATTGTTATTATTATTACATGCTAATATAATGCTAAGTTGCCCGCCAGATTTCCTCAGAGATGGGAGGAGCACATTGGCGGCGGTGTTGTTTATACTCCGCCCGATTACTGATTCCTATTCACCGAGCCAGAGCTGGCGGGCGGCGTGTTATGTGCCACGTTTTGTTTCCCATTGGGCGTACCGCTCAGCTGGGGAGTAGGAGATTTCATAAAAAGAAAGTTTGAGTGGAGAGCACACCTTTTCCTTCACATACAGTTATCTTAGACCATCTACTAGTATAATAGTTTGCACAAAAATACTCTACACTCTTTCTAGGTTATTGTTATGTTTTTTTTTTTTTTTTTGATTTCTCATCAGATTGTGCATTCAACTAATATACACTATTAGTGTGTTTATTATTATGTTTTATAGTATTATTTCGTATAATATTGGGTAACACAATTAGAGTCACTAGTATAGTATATTTTCGGGGTTTATAGCAGTTTGTGGTCTATAGCAGTTTGTGGTCTAATAGTATCATGCTTTATGAGTGGTGTTCTATGTAGTGATGGATGATTAGGCAATAAAATATGCTTTGGGTGTTTATAGCAGTTTGTGGTCTACTAGTATCATGCTTTATGGGTGGTGTTCTATGTAGTGATGATTAGGCCATAAAATATGCTTTTGGTTTATTGCTAACAAAATATACTTTGCTCTACCGCTGGAGTGCAAAACATGGTGAAACTTACATACACCGTTAATAAAGTATTGGTGGAAGAAGAAGAAGAAGTAAGAGGAAGAATTGTGGAGGGAATGAACAGTGAGACAATGTAAAGCCTCCAGGATGGCGGCAGCGTTTCTGTTATTAATATATAATAAGACAATAGGAAAATATGTTGTTGTCTCTACCTGTATTATTACCTTTGCGATAGCATGGTTCAATTTTTGGAGGACAGAGGAAGGAGCAGGAGGTTAGGAAGGGAGAGATAGTGTCTGTGATCCTCGGGTCACCACTCCTCGGATTGTGTCAGTTCAAGTTTAGAAGCTCCAACAACTTTCCCTGAATACAAATTGGCAACGTTTCGATTTACAACAGGTACCTACTTACTGCTACAGTAGGTAGGTGAACAGGGACCAAGGGGGCTAGGAAGAGTGTCCAAACAACTTGCCTGTGTGATGTAGTCGTGGCCAGAATTAGGTTAGGATACAGACACATCTGGCTAGTTAGTAACGCTGTACCCATAAAGGAACACTCAGCATGTAAACTTGGTGATACACCTTTAAAGCACTACTATATTATTGAATGGGACACTGTCAAAGACTTCAGGCCACCTCACTTATTGTATCTTGAACTATGTCATTACTTCATTGAGGACATTACATTCTTGCTCTTTATCCCAAATTGGCTAGCCCACACTGGTAAATGTGTACTGTACTGTCAATGAATCTGATGTATTTCTTTGTGTATGAACCTGACTGAAAATAAGGTCGCCTCCCTGGCTGCTGCTGCTGCTGCTGCTGCTTCTTGCGCCCTTCTAAGTCCCGTTTAAGTCCCCACCCCAGGCCCCCACAACCGCCCTTCACATCTACACCATTCAAAATCAATTTCACTCAATTTCCACAAGACTATGCTAATTACACGTAAAATAGAGTGTTATCCTGCAAAACGTTGATGTCGTATATTTCTCTCTTTAAGTGATATCCTGTGGCTCCGAAAGGAGCCTGTTTGGTTAGGTTGTCTTGTGTGAACGAACCTTGGGTTCTTATTTCTTCTCTGTCTTCTTGGGGAGGAGCACAGCTTGGATGTTAGGAAGGACACCCCCTTGGGCAATGGTGACTCCAGACAGGAGCTTGTTCAGCTCCTCGTCATTGCGAATGGCAAGCTGAAGATGACGCGGGATAATGCGGGTCTTCTTGTTGTCGCGGGCGGCGTTACCGGCCAGCTCGAGCACTTCTGCTGCCAGGTACTCCATGACGGCTGCAAGGTACACAGGGGCACCTGCACCAACACGCTCAGCATAGTTGCCTTTACGCAAGAGACGGTGGATCCTACCCACGGGGAACTGGAGTCCGGCCCTGCTAGAACGGGACTTTGACTTGCCCTTCACCTTGCCTCCCTTGCCGCGTCCTGACATGTTGCTGCTGCTGCTTTTCGTGATAGGAGTTAAATTTCCGCCCGCCACCTTGGTCTTTTATACCAAGCTCAGGATCAGGCCAGGTGGCCGTCTCGCGGACCCAACCAATGTAAGAGAGCCGTAGCTGCAGCCAGTCTGATCCTGAGCGGCCCGCTCGGTATATAAGGAAAAGTTAGTCGGGCCAGTTTTCAATTCTCTCGCTCCGCGCCACGAGTAACTGTGCCGCCATGCCTCCCAAAACTTCCGGAAAGGCTGCCAAGAAGGCTGGAAAGGCCCAGAAGGCCATTGCCAAGGGTGACAAGAAGAAGAAGCGCAGGAGGAAGGAAAGCTACAGCATCTACATCTACAAGGTACTGAAGCAAGTGCACCCCGACACAGGAGTCTCCTCCAAAGCTATGTCCATCATGAACTCTTTCGTGAACGACATCTTCGAGCGCATCGCTGCCGAGGCTTCCCGCCTGGCGCACTACAACAAACGCTCCACCATTACAAGTCGGGAAATCCAGACAGCTGTCCGACTCTTGCTGCCCGGTGAACTGGCCAAGCATGCCGTGTCTGAGGGCACCAAGGCTGTCACCAAGTACACCTCTTCCAAGTAAGAGGTTACTTGTGCACAACAAACACGCCATCCCACTACTACAACTTAATCGGCTCCATCGGAGCCACAGTTACATGTTAAAGAGACAGTTACCGACAGTGATATATTGAGAGGGAAATAAAAAAAAAAAAAAATTATAATAATCTGCATTCTCTATTGGCGTAGAAACCGGACTAAATCGAAACATAATAAATAAATAAATAAATTCTGCGTGGAGTACTTTTACACCCACTGCAAAGTGACATACATGGAGTGTGTTTGGGCTTCATTTCATGTTTGCAGCACGCCTATTTCATGTAAACAATTTATTTTATTTTATTGTATTTTATTGTATTTTCTTTTATTTTATTTATTTATTTACTTACTTATTTTTTATATATTTATTTGTTACTAGCTCTTGTTTGTTGCACCCACCCACCTCCCGAATTGATGACCTACTATACATTCGTGCCTGCACGAATGTTACCAACTTACCGTTAGGCGATTTGGGTAACCGAAATTAACGCTCTCCTACCACCAACCATTTCGATTGTCATGAAAATTATCTTCAGAACAGTTCTTTGGCCCTGAGAAGGGCCGAGTTATAGATGTCTGGTAGGTTTTGTTGTGCTTTTTCTTTTTCCCCAAGGAAGAGGACTTAAGCACGCTCTCCGCGGATGCGCCGGGCCAGCTGGATGTCCTTGGGCATGATGGTAACGCTCTTGGCGTGAATGGCACACAGGTTGGTGTCCTCGAAAAGACCCACCAGGTAAGCCTCAGAGGCTTCCTGCAGAGCCATGACGGCAGACGACTGGAAGCGCAGGTCAGTCTTGAAATCCTGGGCGATCTCACGCACCAGGCGCTGGAAGGGCAGCTTCCTGATGAGTAGCTCTGTGCTCTTCTGGTAACGACGGATCTCACGAAGGGCGACGGTTCCGGGCCTGTAACGATGGGGCTTCTTGACACCACCGGTGGCTGGGCGGACTTGCGAGCTGCCTTGGTGGCAAGCTGCTTCCGTGGAGCCTTGCCTCCAGTGGACTTGCGGGCAGTCTGTTTAGTACGGGCCATCTCGACGACGAAATAGTAAATACGGGCGGCCTGGTTGTTGTTGTTGTATAGATTGTCGGACCGTAGTCCGACACGGGCCTTTGCCTATAGGCGGCCCGTTTGGTGGTTCCGGCTGGAGCTCCAGGAGCAGCCAGACCGGATTGGGATTGGAGGTGGTCCCACCTGCAGATTGGAAGGATACTGCAGGTTGCAAGTGTGAGCGGACCCCGATCAGTGGACGCTTACCACCAACCCCCACTCTTGGACGTGGTCAGTTTCGGAGTGGCGTGCCCCCCGAACTGGGGTCCGCACTTGCTGGGAGAGGATACTTTCTAAGCTATCTGGGTGGTGGGTATCGTGTGATGACCCGGAGTAGGTGGTGAATGTGGTCTGTATGGGCCTTTCGGGTTAGAGTGGCCGCTGGTGTTGTGTGTGTTTCTTGGGAGATTTGAGTTCTGTTCCGGAGGCTTTGTGTGACCTCGCAATCGAGGAGATAGTGTTCAAGTGGGTTGGCTGCTGGCTCCTGACAGTAGGAGCATTCCATGACGTCGTTTCCGATCATCTGCCAGGAGCACTTGTACCCTAGTCGTAGTCGGTGAAGGCTGACTTGGGTTTGTCTTGGAGTTTTCTTGTCTGCGAAAGGTGGTTCCCCTTTTGTGGCCGCCAGGTATCATTTGGCTGATTGGGAACCAGCGTTGAGTGCGTGAAGGAAGCTCTTTTTGATGTGGAGCTTGGTAGTCTTTCTGAGGTGATTCTTGATCTGTTGCACACTTGCTGGAACTTGGATGTGTACGCTACTAGAACGTGTAGCTGCCTTGGCTGCTTCGTCTGCCACGTCGTTTCCTCCGATCCCTACATGGCTGGGAATCCAGTGTAAGACGACTGGTCGGTTTAGGCTTTGGAATTCCTGTAGCTGTGCGAGGATCGAGGTGATGATGTGGACGTTGTCTCTTGGTTGACTGTGTTGCAGCGCCTGCATGGCCGATTTCGAGTCCGTGTGAATTATGACGGACTTGTTGTGTTGTGTTGCAGCGTGTTGTAGGGCCTTTGAGATTGCTACCAGTTCTGTTTGTAGGGTGGAGCAGTCGTTGGAAAGTCTCCATTGGAGGGTCTGACCTTGGGTGTAGAAGGCCGCTCCGGATCTATGATGTTTTGGGTCCATCGAGCCGTCTGTGAAGTATGATGCTGCATCAGCCGGTGTCTCGGTGGCTATGGCTTGGAGAGATATTTTTTTGAGGTCCTCCTTCTGGAGGTTGGCTTTACTGTCGCCGAGGTCGGTGAATTTGAGTGTGGCTGGTGGAGGGCTCCATGGTGGAGGAACAGTGTAACCATTGTCTCGTGTGTCTTGGTTGTTCTTGACGAGTGTTTCTGCTTGCAGGTGTCGGATGACCTCGCTTGCCTCGTGCGACCAGGTGGCCCCTCGCACTCTGTGGTCGAGGTGGAGGGAGGCACTGATTCGAATCTTGGCAGCTGTGGGCTTGTCTGCTCTGCAGATTTTGGCGAGGAGACCGGCTGTCACCTGCTTGACTCGTACTGCCAGGGGTGGCAGCTCGGTTTCCATTTGCAGATTGCAGATTCTGGTCCACATGGGTGCTCCGAGCATGGTCCTGAGAGCATTGTTTTGAATGACTTCTAGCTTAGCTATTTGGTCTTCTCTCAGTCCAATGAGTGCTGGAGCACTGTAATCTACCAGCGATCTGATGGCGGCTGTGTAGTAGGCTTTGAGCACATGAAGGTTTGCTCCTGCGGATTTGCTGGTGAGCGACCTCATTATATTGTGTCTGCTCTTCGTCCTGTGCCTGAGATACTCGAGTTGCGGCTTGAAGGTGAGTTTCTGGTCAAACCAGATTCCAAGACACTGGTGGGCGTTGGTCCAGACTACCGGCGTGTTTTGTATGGAGAGCGTCTTGTCTGGTGTGTTTGTGCAGATGGCCATCGCTTTCGACTTGGCTGGATTTATCTTGAGTCCAAGTCTGTTGCACTCCTCTTCTATAAGTTGGAGTGCGTGTTGCGTGTTGGCTAGTCTGTTCGATCCTCTTACTATAAGCTGTAAGTCGTCTGCATAGCATAGGAGCTTGGCTGTTTGTCTGAAGGGAAGTTTGACCAGATTTTCCATCAGGACGTTGAACAGCATTGGACTGAGGATGCCTCCTTGTGGGGTTCCGTTTTCGTGGACCCTGTAGCTTGAGGTTGCTCCCTGAAAGCGTACTCGTGCTTCTCTCTGTGTGAGGTAGTTCTGGATCCACCCCAGCAACCTTCCCTTGACGCCTTTTTTAGCGAGCGTAGTTGTAATGGCCAAAGGATTTGCTAGTTCGAAGGCTTTCTCCAGGTCGAGGAAGACCACCAGAGCTGGTTTGTTGTCCACTGTGCTGAGTATCTCGGCGATGTTGTTGCCTGTGCCGGTGTTCTCGGTGTAAGCAAAGATGTGAGGGTGTGGGCTGCCTACTTTCCACTTGAGTCGGTTGAGAGCCATTCTTTCTCCGGTCTTCGCTATGCAGCTGAGAAGGGAGATGGGCCTCGGCTTGCCTGGTTCTCTGGGCTTCGGAATGGGCTGTATATCTGCCTTCTTCCATTCCGGTGGGAGTCTTTGTGCTGTCCACGAAGCATTGATGGCTTGCAGCAGAGCCTCGTGTCCGGCTGTACCGGCATGAGAGAGCATGGAGTAGGTTATCCTGTCGGCCCCTGGAGCTGTATCCTTGCTTCGTTTTAGCGACTTCTGGAGTTCTTGCTGGTTGAATGGTCTGTCAGTGTCTTCTTCACTGTTGCAGGCCTCTTCGATCATCTGGAGTCTGACCTGTCGCAGACGCCGTTGTGTCTCCTCCGCCTGTCTCGGGAGGTTCTTCGTTGCTGCTCGGTCAGAGAACAGTTTTGCAAGTCTCTCGGCTTCCTCTTCTGGGTTGGGATGAGTTGGTGGTGGTGGTGTTGCCTTCCCAGATGCCCTTCGGATCTGGGCCCACATCTTGCCAAGGGTGGTGTGCTCGTTCAGTTCGGAGCACCACTTGAGCCAGCATGCGTTTTTAATTTCTTCCTTCTCTTCCCTGGTATCCTTGACTATGACTTGCAGGAGATGTCTGTTTGTTGCCGTGGGATGTCTCCTGTAGTTTCTTCGGGCCATGTTCACTCTGTGGTTGAGTTCTTTCACCCTGGGACAGTAGTACCAGTAATCATTGTACTGTCTTGATGTGGGTTTTGTTTTTGGGATAGCCTCTTCTGCCGCTAGGTGAAACGCCTCGACCAATTGGTGGTGGAGGGTTGTCTCATCCGCGGGTGCTGCGCCGGCCGGCTGTGATTTTTCGCGCCACTTAGCCAGGTGTTTCTTGAAGAGTCCCCAGTCTGCCTTTTGAGTGTTGTATCTCCATCTCGGGGGGGGTGGAGGGGGGAGTTTGTTCACCTTCAGCGTTGTTAGGGTGGCGAAGTGGTCACTGGTCAGCGTGGGGTGTATCTGCCAGGAGGCCGAAGGCTGTAGTGCACTGGAGACGAAGGTTAGATCTAGCCTTCCTCCCCTAGTGTGGGTGGGCTCTCCGGTGTTCAGGAGGCAGATCTCGGGTGTATCTTGAAAGGTGGTGTATAGGTGTAGGCCGTCTTCATTTGTGGGGCTTGCTGAGCTTAGGAAGGGATGATGTGCGTTGAAATCCCCTCCTATGAGTGTGGCGTGGTCGGCGGCCGAAGCAAATAATTGAGTAACCTCCAGTGAGCCCCTTGGGTTCTTGTAGATGTTGTGAACAGTTAATTCCTGTTCTTGGAGGGTTACTTGGACGGCCTGTGTCTCGATGTTTTCCCCACATGGAAATTGCTGCGTGACATCGGCGGAGGGTATGCTTGACTTGACCAAGATCATACATCCTCTTGTTGACGCCTGCGTGAAATGCCTCCTGTATGTCTTGTAACCGCTGAATTGGAAACAGTGGTGTTCTTGTAGAAGTGTTTCTTGTAGGAGTATGATGTCAAGCTTGTCCTTGGCTGCTGCTTCTTGTAGGAGGTGTTTCTTGTTTTTGATGCCCTGAGCATTCCATGTTAGGATGTTCAGGGTGCTGACGTTTTCCACCACTGTTTCATCGGGGACTTCTGGTGGTCCTCGATGGAGATGTCCAAGTTCGATTCCAACTGAATCAGGTCCATGTCTTCGTGTTCTGTGGTTTTTGCCTTCTGGGCCGTGGTTCGGTTCAGGGGAGTTGAAACGTCTAGTTTCTTTCTGGGAGCTGTCGGTATCTTGGGAGCTGTCGGTGTCTTGGGTTCTCTGGTGGCCTTCTTCGGTGTAGAGTGTACCTCGGCTGTTACTCGGGTGCGGACCGGCGTGGCTTCCTCCACTGAGGTGGCTGGAGCTGTGGCGACTTGCCCGAGGACGCTCCCCATGAGTATTTGGAGCTGTGTGGGTTGGATCTTGTGGCCCAGTAGTCCGGCTAGGCCCTCCGCGAAGGTCGTCAGTACATTGGCTAGGTCTGATATGTGTATCATTCCTTCTGGTGCCTTGGTGTGTGCTTCTTTTGTCTTTCTCGTGGTTGTCGTTCTCTGCTGCTTGGGTGGCTGAGGTGTGGCTGTAGTGAGGCCAGGAAACTGGGCTGCTCTTTGGGTGTTGACTGGCTGAGGAGGTTGTCTTTGTTGTTTGGGCCTTTGGGTTCCCCACACGAAGGTACTTGGTGGGGCTGGTGTGTAGGCGGTGGGGGCCGGTCTTGCTGCTGGTCGGTTTGCCTGGACCCTCTTTGTTCTCTCGGAGCATCCAGGATTCCAGGCGTGGTGTTTGCCCCCGCAGTTGGCACACTTGGGGGCAATTTTTTCCCCATTTTTCAGCTTGGTGAGGCAGGACTGTGTGCCGTGCTTCTGTGCGCAGACTGCGCAGATTTCCCTGTACGTGCACCTTGTCTGATGGTGCCCGTATTTCTGGCATCTGAAGCATCGCAGGGGCTCTGGGACGAAGGGCCTCACTTCGTAGATCCCCCAGGTTTTGGGGTCTATGGTGCTGGGGGGTGAGCCGTAGTGCGTTATGAGGACTTGTTTCGTGGTGGCCGTCTTGTCGGACAGGGGAGAGCATCTCTCGGCTTTTAGGATCTTCGGGTGGTTCTCCAGGGGTTCGAGAGGTAGTTCCTTTGGGTACCGGAGGACTACCGACTTCATCAGTTTCTGGGCGGGGTCTAGCTTGGTTGAAGTAATGGTGGTGGTGTTTTGTAGGTAAGTGTCGAGGGTGGTGGCGGAGTTCTTGTCTTTGGGGGGAACGATCATCTCCCCCTTTAGGTTGGGCCGCACTGAGAACTTGGCCAGTGGGTTTTGCTTTTCCATCTCTGTGACGGCGGCATATGTTGTTTTTGCGTCCGTTTTCGTGATCCGGAATTTTGGCAGTGTCGTTGGAGGTGAGCTGGTGGTGGTGATGGGTGCCTTGGGGGCTGCTTGACGGCAATCGTTTCCCGAAAAGGCACGTCGGCGTTTCTTATTTTCTACCTTCGTCCAATTGTCCTCAGTAGCGGTAGCAGTGGTGGTGGTGGTGGAGGTGGTGGTGGTGGTGGAGTTGTTGGAGGTGGTGGCAGAGTTCCTGCTTTTCAGGGCTTCGTTGAAGGCGCGTAACTGGTCTGCTTTCTCTGTGCGAAGCCTGTCGTGGTTCGGGTCGTCAGGTTGGCGGTTCAGGCGGGGATCGCGGTTAGGAGGGCGTACGCGCTCCATAACCGGGTTGTTGTTGTTGTTGTTGTTGTTGTTGTTGTTGTTTTAGATCCTACCTATTCCGGTTGAGTAAACAGCAAAGGAATTACAGCACTCCCCACTAGCTGGTGGTCGTAGAGTGGTTCCTGAGCTTCTCTCACGGAGCCCCGATTGGGGAAGCCTACTTCCTAGTGTATGTGACTGCTCACTTATAGACGTGAGCTAAGTGTGCCTATTTGGGAAGGATAAGGATTGCGACCCTCTTTCCAGGTGGACCCGCACGATCACGGTTTTCCTGGAAAGACTCGGCTGGGGAGGGTTTTGCTCCGACCCCCTTTCGTGTTCACAATCTCCTGGGAGGGAGGTGAACAGTTACAGGGGGGACCGCAGGACGAATACACTTTGAGGGTGCAGGTCCCTAGGCCAGAGCGAAAAAGGAAAAATGGTAGTAGAAGGAAAAGAGCTCAAACCACGCCGGGAATATCGCGCTATAACTGCTCTCCAGCTGGAGTGTGGGTCACTCACACCACCAGTGGGGAGGGCAAGCTAATGCTCGATAAACCGAGAACGCTCGTGAGTTGTTGTGGACGATGACAGTCGTGGGTGGTCCGGTCCGGGAAGATGGCCAACAATGGTACAAGGGAGAGGGCGGTCTTCAGAGTTCCGGGTCCAGCAGGAGGTCTTGTTGAGAGGTCTTCTTCGTTCAGGAGCGATGTGATGAGTGGCGGCCCGGTTGTTGTTGTTGTTGTATAGATTGTCGGACCGTAGTCCGACACGGGCCTTTGCCTATAGGCGGCCCGTTTGGTGGTTCCGGCTGGAGCTCCAGGAGCAGCCAGACCGGATTGGGATTTGAGGTGGTCCCACCTGCAGATTGGAGGGATACTGCAGGTTGCAAGTGTGAGCGGACCCCCGATCAGTGGACGCTTACCACCGGCCCCCACTCTTGGACGTGGTCAGCCTCGGAGTGGCGCGCCCCCCGAACTGGGGTCCGCACTTGCTGGGAGAGGATGCTTTCTAAGCTATCTGGGTGGTGGGTATCGTGTGATGACCCGGAGTAGGTGGTGAATGTGGTCTGTATGGGCCTTTCGGGTTAGAGTGGCTGCTGGTGTTGTGTGTGTTTCTTGGGAGATTTGAGTTCTGTTTCGGAGGCTTTGTGTGACCTCGCAATCGAGGAGATAGTGTTCAAGTGGGTTGGCTGCTGGCTCCTGACAGTAGGTGCATTCCGTGACGTCATTTCCGATCATCTGCCAGGAGCACTTGTACCCTAGTCGTAGTCGGTGAAGGCTGACTTGGGTTTGTCTTGGAGTTTTCTTGTCTGCGAAAGGTGGTTCCCCTTTTGTGGCCGCCAGGTACCATTTGGCTGATTGGGAACCAGCGTTGAGTGCATGAAGGAAGCTCTTTTGATGTGGAGCTTGGTAGTCTTTCTGAGGTGATTCTTGATCTGTTGCACACTTGCTGGAACTTGGATGTGTACGGTACTGGAGCGTGTAGCTGCCTTGGCTGCTTCGTCTGCCACGTCGTTTCCTCCGATCCCTACATGACTGGGAATCCAGTGTAAGACGACTGGTCGGTTTTGGCTTTGGAATTCCTGTAGCTGTGCGAGGATCGAGGTGATGATGTGGACGTTGTCTCTTGGTTGGCTGTGTTGCAGCGCTTGCATGGCCGATTTCGAGTCCGTGTGAATTATGACGGACTTGTTGTGTTGTGTTGCAGCGTGTTGTAGGGCCTTTGAGATTGCTACCAGTTCTGTTTGTAGGGTGGAGCAGTCGTTGGAAAGTCTCCATTTGAGGGTCTGACCTTGGGTGTAGAAGGCCGCTCCGGATCTGTGATGTTTTGGGTCCACCGAGCCGTCTGTGAAGTATGATGCTGCATCAGCTGGTGTCTCGGTGGCTATGGCTTGGAGAGATATTTTTTTGAGGTCCTCCTTCTGGAGGTTGGCTTTACTGTCGCCGAGGTCGGTGAATTTGAGTGTGGCTGGTGGAGGGCTCCATGGTGGAGGAACAGTGTAACCATTGTCTCGTGTGTCTTGGTTGTTCTTGACGAGTGCTTCTGCTTGCAGGTGTCGGATGATCTCGCTTGCCTCGTGCGACCAGGTGGCCCCTCGCACTCTGTGGTCGAGGTGGAGGGAGGCACTGATTCGAATCTTGGCAGCTGTGGGCTTGTCTGCTCTGCAGATTTTGGCGAGGAGACCGGCTGTCACCTGCTTGACTCGTACTGCCAGGGGTGGTAGCTCGGTTTCCATTTGCAGATTGCAAATTCTGGTCCACATGGGTGCTCCGAGCATGGTCCTGAGAGCATTGTTTTGAATGACTTCTAGCTTGGCTATTTGGTCTTCTCTCAGTCCAATGAGTGCTGGAGCACTGTAATCTACCAGCGATCTGATGGCGGCTGTGTAGTAGGCTTTGAGCACAT
>NW_024755869.1:0-8147 GCF_018991925.1 Homarus americanus
GGTACCCTTTCAGTGCCATGAAACGGGGTGTGAGGGCCGGGCTCGATTTTATTTCCATGACCCGGGGTTTGAGGGCCGGGCACCCCTTCAGTGCTATGACCCGGGGTGTGAGGGCCGGGCACCCTTTCACTGACATGACCCTGGGTGTGAGGGCCGGGCACCCCTTCAGTGACATGACCCGGGGTGTGATGTCAGGCACCCTTTCAGCTCCATGACCCGGTATGTGAGGGCTGGGCATCCCTCCAGCACCATGGCCGGGGTGTGAGCCAGCACCCCCCAGCACCATGGCCGGAGTGTGAGGCTGGGCACCCCTTCGAGTGTCATGAATGTCGGGGTTTCTGGCCGGACACCCCTCCAGAACCATAGCCCGTGGTGTGAGGCAGGCCTCTTCAGTACCATGAATCAGGGTGTAAGACCAGGCACCACTTTAGGTACATGACCAGGGGTGTGAGGGCCAGGCACCTCATCAGTGCCCATCACCCCGGGCTGGGGCTGGGCACCTTCAGTGACATGACCAGGAGTGTGAGGGCCTGGCACCTTCAGTGCCATGGCCGAGGTGTGTTTGCAGTACCCTTTCCAGTTTCATGACCCGAGGTGTGGACCAGGCGCGTTTAGGTCTATAACCAGGGGTGTGAGGGCGGGCACCTTCAGTGCCATGGCCGGGGTGTGACGGCCAGCACCCCTTCAGCTCGGCTATGACCGGTGTGAGCGTGCCCTTCCACATGACCCGGGAGTTGGGGCGGGCACCACTTTGAGTACATGACCAGGGGTGCGAGGGCGGGCACCTCTCATCAATCACCATGACCTTGGGGTGTGAGGCCAGGCGCACCTTCAGTGCCGCAGCAGGGTGTGTTTGCAGGTACCGCCTGGTGCCATGACCAGGGGTGTGAGGGCCGGGCACCCGTTTAGTTTTATAACCAGGGGTGTGAGGGCCGGGCACACCTTCAGTGCCATGGCTAGGGGTGTGACGGCCGGGCACCCCTTCAGTGACATGACCCGGGGTGTGAGGGCCGGGCACTATTTCAGTGCCATGAAATGGGGTGTGAAGGCCTGGCAACCCTACAGTGCTGTGATCCGGGGTGTGAGGGCCGGGCACCCCTTCTCATGACCCGGGTGTGAGGGCCGGGCACCCCTTCAGTGCCAAGAATCGGGGTGTGAGGTCCGGGCACCCCTCAAGCACCATGACCCAGGGTATGAGGGCCGGGCACCCCTTTAATGACATGACCCGTGGTGTGTGGTCCGGGCCCCCTTTTAGTGCCATGAACCGTGGTGTGGGGGACGGGCACCCGTTTAGGTCTATAACCAGGGGTGTGAGTGCCGGGCACACCTTCAGTGCCATGGCCAGGGGTGTGACGGCTGGGCACCGCTTCAGTGCCATTACCCGGGATGTGAGGGCCGGGGACCCCTTCAGTGACATGACAAGGGGCGTCAGGGCCGGGCACCCCTTCAGTGCCATGAGCCGGGGCGTGAGGGCCGGGCACTCCTTCAGTGCCATGAAACGGGGTGTGAGGGCCGGGCACCCTTACAGAGCTATGAACCGGGGTGTGATGGCCGGGCACCCCTTCAGCTCCATGCCCCGTGGTGTGAGCGCCGGGAACCGCTTCAACCCCATGGCCTGGGGTGTGAGGGCCGGGCACGCCTTTAGGTCCATGACCCGGGGTATGAGTGCCGTGCACCGCTTCAGTGACATGACCCGGGGTGTGAGGGCCAGGCACCCCTTTAGTGACATGTCCCGGGGTGTGAGGGCCGGGCACCCTTTCAGTGCCATGAAACGGGGTGTGAGGGCTGGGCACCCCTTCAGTGCCATGAAACGGGGTGTGAGGGCAGTGCACCCCTTCAGTGCCATGAAACGGGGTGTGAGGGCCGGGCTCGATTTTAGTTCCATGAATCGGGGTGTGAGGGCCGGGCATCCTTCCAGCACCATGACCCGGGGTATGAGGGCCGGGCACCCCTTCAGTGCTATGACCCAGAGTGTGAGGGCCGGGTACTCTTTCACTGACATGACCCGGGGTGTGAGGGCCGGGCACCCCTTCAGTGCCATGTCCAGGGGTGTGACGGCCGGGCACCGCTTCAGTGCCATGACCTGGGGTGTGAGGGCCGGGAACCCCTTCAGTGACATGACCAGGAGTGTGAGGGCCTGGCACCCCTTCAGTGCCATGAAGCAGGGGTGAGGCAGGGGCTCGATTTTATTTCCATGAATCAGGGTGGCGAGGCCAGGCATCCCTCCTTTCCTGACCCAGGAGTGAGGCCGGGCACCCCTTCAGTGCCTGGCCAGGGTGTGAGGCCAGGCACCTTTCACTGACATGACCCAGGGTGTGAGGGCCAGGCACCCCTTCAAGACATGGCCAGGTGTGGGCAGGCACCCTTTCCAGTGCCATGGCCAGGGGTGTGAGGCAGTGACTCCTTCCGTGCCATGACCCGGGGGTGTGAGGCAGGCACCCCTTCGCACCATGACCCTGGGTGTGTGTTTGCCGGGTACCTTTCAGTGCCATGACCCGGGGTGTGAGGGCCGGGCACCCGTTTAGGTCTATAACCAGGGGTGTGAGGGCCGGGCACACTTTCAGTGCCATGGCCAGGGGTGTGACGGCCGGGCACCGCTTCAGTGCCATAACCCGGGGTGTGACGGCCGGGCACCCTTTCAGCTCCATGACCCGTGGTGAGAGGGCCGGGAACCGATTCAACTCCATGACCTGGGGTGTGAGGGCCGGGCACCCTTTTAGGTTCATGACCCGGGGTGTGAGGCCGTTCACCCCTTCAGTGACATGACCCGGGGTGTGATGTCCGGGCACCCCTTCAGCTCCATGACCCGGTATGTGAGGGCTGGGCATCCCTCCAGCAGCATGGGCCGGTGGAGTGAGGGCCGGGCACCCCTTCAGTGTCATGAACCGGGGTGTCCTGGCCGGACACCCCTCCAGAACCATGGCCCGTGGTGTGAGGGCCGGGCACCCTTTCAGTACCATGAATCGGGGTGTAGGGCCGGGCACCACTTTAGGTACATGACCAGGGGTGTGAGGGCCGGGCACCTCTTCAGTGCCATGACCCGGGGTGTGAGGGCCGGGCACCCCTTCAGTGCCATGACCCGAGGTGTGAGGGCCGGGCACCCGTTTAGGTCTATAACCAGGGGTGTGAGGGCCGGGCACACCTTCAGTGCCATGGCCAGGGGTGATGACGGCCGGGCACCCCTTCAGTGACATGACCCGGGGTGTAAGGGCCGGGCACCCCTTCACATGACCCGGGGTGTATGGCCGGGCACCACTTTAGGTGCATGACCAGGGGTGTGATCGCCGGGCACCTCATCAGTGCCATGACACGGGGTGTGAGGGCCGCGCACACCTTCAGTGCCATGGCCAGGGGTGTGTTTGCCGGGTACCCTTTCAGTGCCATGACCCGGGGTGTGAGGGCCGGGCACCCGTTTAGGTCTATAACCAGGGGTGTGAGGGCCGGGCACACCTTCAGTGCCATGGCTAGGGGTGTGACGGCTTGGCACCCCTTCAGTGACATGGCCCGGGGTGTGAAGGCCGGGCACTATTTCAGTGCCATGAAATGGGGTGTGAAGGCCGGGCAACCCTACAGTGCTGTGAACCGGGTGTGAGGGCCGGGCACCCCTTCACATGAACCGGGGTGTGAGGGCCGGGCACACCTTCACATGACCCGGGGTGTGAGGGCCGGCCACCCCTTCAGTGCCATGAATTGGGGTGTGAGGGCCGGGCACCCCTTCAGCACCATGACCCGGGGTGTGAGGGCCGGCCTCGATTTCAGTGCCATGAATCGGGGTGTGAGGGCCGGGCACCCCTCCAGCACCATGACCTGGGGTATGAGGGCCGAGCACCCCTTCAGTGCTATGACCCGGGGTGTGATGGCCGGGCACCCGTTTAGGTCTATGACAAGGGGTGTGACGGCCCGGCACACCTTCAGTGCCATGTCCAGGGGTGTGACGGCAGGGCACCGCTTCAGTGCCATGACCTGGGGTGTGAGGGCCGGGAACCCCTTCAGTGACATGACCCGGGGCGTAAGGACAGGGCACCCCTTTAGTGCCATGAAACGGGGTGTGAGGGCCGGGCTCAATTTTAGTTCCATGAATCGGGGTGTGAGGGCCGGGCATCCCTCCAGCACCATGAGCCGCGGTATGAGGGCTGGGCACCCCTTCAGTGCTATGACCCGGGGTGTGAGGCCAGTCACCACTTCAGCACCGCATGACCCGGTGTGTTTACCGGGTACCCTTTCAGTGCCATGACCCGGGGTGTGAGAGCCGGGCACCCGTTTAGGTCTATAACCAGGGGTGTGAGGGCCGGGCACACCTTCAGTGCCATGGCCATAGGGTGTGACGGGAGGGCACCGCTTCAGTGCCATAACCTGGGGTATGATGCCAGGCACCCTTTTAGGTCCATGACCCGGGGTGTGAGGGCCGTGCACCCCTTCAGAGACATGACCCGGGATGTGATGTCCGGGCACCCCTTCAGCTCCATGACCCGGTATGTGAGGGCTGGGCATCCCTCCAGCACCATGGCCCGGGCTGTGAGGGCCGGGCTCCCCTCCAGCACCATGGCCCGGGGTGTGAGAGCCGGGCACCCCTTCAGTGTCATGAACCGGGGTGTCCTGGCCGGACACCCCTCCAGAACCATGGCCCGTGGTGTGAGGGCCGGGCACCCTTTTAGTACCATGAATCGGGGTGTAGGGCCAGGCACCACTTTAGGTACATGACCAGGGGTGTGAGGGCCGGGCACCTCAACAGTGCCATGACCCGGGCTGTGAGGGCCGGGCACCCCTTCAGTGACATGACCAAGAGTGTGAGGGCCGGGCACCCCTTCAGTGACATGACCCGGGGTGTGAGGGCCGGGCACCCCTTCACATGACCCGGGGTGTAGGGCCGGGCACCACTTTAGGTACATGACCAGGGGTGTGAGGGCCGGGCCCCTCATCAGTGCCATGACCCGGGGTGTGAGGGCCGGGCACACCTTCAGTGCATGGCCAGGTGTGTGTTTGCCGGGTGCCCTTTCAGTGCCATGACCCGGGGTGTGAGGGCCGGGCACCAGTTTAGGTCTATAACCAGGGGTGTGAGGGCCGGGCACCAGTTTAGGTCTATAACCAGGGGTGTGAGGGCCAGGCACACCATCAGTGCCATGAAATGGGGTGTGAAGGCCGGGCAACCCTACAGTGCTGTGAACCGGGGTGTGAGGGCCGGGCACCCCTTCACATGACCCGGGGTGTGAGGGCCGGGCACCCCTTCAATGCCATGAATCGGGTTGTGAGGGCCGGGCACCCCTTCAGCACCATGTCCTGGGGCAGGAGGGCCGAGCACCCCTTCAGTGCTATGACCCGGGGTGTGAGGGCCGGGCACCCGTTCAGTGACATGACCCGGGGTGTGAGGGCCGGGCACCCCTTCAATGACATGACCCGGGGTGTGTGGGCCGGGTACCCTTTCAGTGCTATGACCCGGAGTGTGAGGGCCGGTCACTCCTTCAGTACCATGACCCGGGGTGTGAGGGCCGGGCACCCCTTCAGCCCCATGACCCGGGATGTGAGGGCCGGGCACTCGTTTAGGTCTATGACCAGGGGTGTGAGGGCCGGGCACTCGTTTAGCTCTAAGTCCACGGGTGTGAGGGCCGGGCACACCTTCAGTGCCATGGCCAGGGGTGTGACGGCCGGGCACCTCATCAGTGCCATGACCCGGGATGTGAGGGCCGGGTACCTCTTCAGTGACATGACCTGGAGTGTGAGGGCCTGGCACCTCTATAGTGACATGACCCGGGGTGTGAGGGCCGGGCACCCTTTCAGCACCATGACCCTGGGTGTGAGGGCCGAGCACCCCTTCAGCACCATGACCCGGTGTGTGAGGGCGGGCAGCACCTTTCAATTCCATGAACCAGGGGTGTGAAAGGCCAGGCACCTTCAGTGACATGACCAGGGGAGTGTGAGGACGGAAGCACTGGCAATCACCTGTTCCAGGGTGTGAGGGCCGGGCACCCTTTCAGTGACATGACCCGGGGTGTGAGGGCCGGGCACCCCTCCAGCACCATGGCCCGGGGTGTGAGGGCGGGGCACCCCTTCAGCACCATGGCCCGGGGTGTGAGGGCCGGGCACCTCTCCAGCACCATGGCCGGGGTGTGAGGGCCGGAAGCCCCTCCAGCACCATGGCCCGGGATTTGACGGCCGGGCACCGCTTCAGTGCCATGTGCCGGGGTGTGAGGGCGGGCACCTTTTCAGTGACATGACCCGGGGTGTGAGAGCCGGGCTCGATTTCAGTGCCATGAATCGGGGTGTGAGGGCCGGCCACCCCTCCAGCACCATGATCCGGGGTATGAGGGCCGGGCACCCCTTCAGTGCTATGACCCGGGGTTTGAGGGCCGGGCACCCTTTCAGTGACATGACACCGGGGTGTGAGGTCCAGGCACCCTTTCATTGACATGACCCGGGGTGTGTGGGGGCCAGGCACCCTTTCAGTGCCTTAACCCGGGGTGTGAGGGCCGGTCACTCCTTCAGTGCCATGACCCGGGGTGCGAGGGCGGGGCACACCTTCAGCCCCAAGACCCGGGGTGTGAGGGCCGCGCACTCGTTTAGGTCTATGACCAGGGGTGTGAGGGCCGGGCACTCGTTTAGGTCTATGACCAGGGGTGTGAGGGCCGGGTACTCGTTTAGGTCTATGACCAGGGGTGTGAGGGCCGGGCACCCGTTCAGTGCCATAGCCAGAGATTATGACAGCCGGAGTTACCACTTCAATGCTATGACCCCAGGTGTGAGGCCAGGCACCTTCAGTGACATGAATCGGGGTGTGAGGCTGGGGTGCAATTTCAGTGACATGACCTGGGTGTGAGGGACCCAGGCACCCCTTTGGTGACATGACCCGGGGTGTGAGGGCCAGGCATCCCTTCAGTGCCATGACCCGGAGTGTGAGGGCCGGGCACCCTTTCAGTGACATGACCCGGGGTGTGAGGGCAGGGCACCCCTCCAGCACCATGGCCTGGGGCGTGAGGGCCGGGCACCCCTTCAGTGTCATGACCCGGGTGTGTCAGGGCCTGACAGCCCTCCAGCACCATGGCCCGGGGTCTGAGGGCCGGGCACCCTTCCAGTGCCATGAAACGGGGTGTGAGGGCCGGGCACCAAATTAGGTACATGACCAGGGGTGTGAGAGCAGGCTCGATTTCAGTGTTCTCATGAATCGGGGTGTGAGGGCCGGGCACCCCTCCAGCACCATGATCCGGGGTATGAGGGCCGGGCACCCTTTCAGTGACATGACACCGGGGTGTGAGGTCCAGGCACCCTTTCATTGACATGACCCGGGTTGTGTGGGGGCCAGGCACCCTTTCAGTGCCATAACCCGGGGTGTGAGGGCAAGTCACTCCTTCAGTGCCATGACCCTGGGTGCGAGGGCGGGGCACACCTTCAGCCCCAAGACCCGGGGTGTGAGGGCCGGGCACTCGTTTAGGTCTATGACCAGGGGTGTGAGGGCCGGGCACTAGTTTAGGTCTATGAACAGGGGTGTGAGGGCCGGGCACTCGTTTAGGTCTATGGCCAGGGGTGTGAGGGCCGGGCATACCTTCAGTGCCATGGCGAGGGGTGTGACGGCCGGGTTACCACTTCAGTGCTATGACCCCGGGTGTGAGGGCCGGGCACCCCTTCAGTGACATGAATCGGGGTGTGAGGGCTGGCACAATTTCAGTGACATGACCTGGGTGTGAGGGCCAGGCACCCCTTTAGTGACATGGACCTGGTGTGGAGGGCCGGGCACCCCTTCAGTGCCATGAATCGGGGTGAGGGATGGGCACCCTTTTCATGACATGACCCGGGGTGTGAGGGCCAGGCACCCCTCCAGCACCATGGCCCGGGGTGTGAGGGCGGGGCTCCCCTTCAGCACCATGGCCCGGGGTGTGAGGGCCGGGCACCTCTCCAGCACCATGGCCCGGGGTGTGAGGGCCGGACACCTCTCCAACACCATGGCCCGGGGTGTCAGGGCCGGACACCCCTCCAGCACCATGGCCCGGTGTTTGACGGCCGGGCACCGCTTCAGTGCCATGTCCCGGGATGTGAGAGCCGGGCTCGATTTCAGTGCCATGAATCGGGGTGTGAGGGCCGGGCACCCCTCCAGCACCATGATCCAGGGTATGAGGGCCGGGCACCCCTTCAGTGCTATGACCCGGGGTTTGAGGGCC
>NW_024755870.1:0-16604 GCF_018991925.1 Homarus americanus
AAAACTCCCTGATCAAGTATATAAAAGTCCCTTGGTCGAGTATATCAAAGTCACATGATAGCGTATAACAAAGAACCCTTATCGAGAATAACAAAGGCCCCTGGTCGAGTATAATAAAGTCAACTCATCGAAAATAACAAAGTACCCTGATCGAGTATAACAAATTCCCATGATCGAGTAAAACAAACACCCCTGATCGAGTATAACAAAGGCCCCTGGTCGAGTATAACAAAGTCCACTGATCGAGTATAACAAAGTCCCCTGATCGAGAATAACAAAGTCCCCTCATCGAGTATAACAAAGCCCCCTCATCGATTATAAAAAAGCCCTCTGGTCGAGTATAACAAATTCCCTGATCGAGTATAACAAAGCCCTCTGATCGAGTATAACAAAGCCCTCTCATCGAGTATAAAAAAGCCCCCTGTTCGAGTATAACAAAGACCCCTGATCGAGTAAAGCAAAATCCCCTGATCGAGTATAACAAGGTCCCCTGATCGATTATAACAAAGCCACCTGATCGAGTATAACAAAGTCCCCTGATCGAGTATAACAAAGGCCTTTGATCGAGTATAAGAAAGTCCCCTGATTGAGTATAACAAAGTCCTTTAGTCGGGTATAACAAAGTCCCCTGATTGAGTATAACATAGCCCCCAAATCGAGTAAAACAAATTCCCATTGATTGAGTATAACAAAGTCCCCTGATCGAGTATAACAAAGTCACTTAATCGAGAATGACAAAGCCCCCTTGTCAAGTTTAACAAAGTCCCCTGATCAAGTATAACAAAGTCCCCTGATCGAGTATAACAAAGTCCCCTGATCGAGTATAACAAAGTCCACTGATTGAGTATAACAAAGTCCTTTAGTCGGGTATAACAAAGTCCCCTGATTGAGTATAACAAAGCCCCCTAATCGAGTAAAACAAATTCCCATGATTGAGTATAACAAAGTCCCCTGATCGAGTATAACAATGTCCCCTGTTCGAGTATAACAAAGGCCCCTGATCGAATATAACAAAGGCCCCTCATCGAGTATAACAAAACTCCCTGATAAAGTATAACAAAGTCCCCTAATCGAGTATAACAAATGACCCTGATCAAGTATAACAAAGTCCCCTCATCGAGTACAACAAAGTCCCCTCATCGAGTATAATAAAGTCCCCTCATCGAGTATAACAAAGTCGCCTGTTTGAGTTTAACAAAGTTCCCTTATCGAGTATAACAAAGTCCCCTGATCGAGTATAAGAAAGGCCCCTTGTCGAGTATAACAAAGTCCCCTCATCGAATATAACAAAGGCCCCTGATCGAGTATAACAAAGTTCCCTGATCGAATATAACAAAGTCCCATGATCGAGTATAACAAAGTCCCCTAAACGAGTATAAGAACGCCCCCTAATCGAGTATAACAAAGGTCCCTGATCGAGTATGACAAAGACCCATGATCGAATATAACAAATTCCCCTGATTTGAGTATAACAAAGTCTCCTGATCGAGTAAAACAAAGCACCCAAATCGAGTATAACAAAGTCATCTGATCGAGTATAACAAAGTCCTCTGGTTGAGTATAACAAAGCCCGCTCATCGAGTATAACAAAGCCCCCTTTTCGAGTATAACAAAGCCCTCTTTTCGAGTATAACAAAGTCCCCTGGTCGAGTGTAACAAAGTCTTATGATGGAGTATAACAAAGGCCCCTAATCGAGTGTAACAAAGTCCCCTGGTCGAGTAAAAAAGGTCCCCTGATCGAGTATAACAAAGTCCCTGATCGAGTATAACAAGGTCCCCTGATCGAGTAAAACAAAGCCCCCTGATCGAGTATAACTTAGTCCCCTGATCGAGTATAACAAAGTCCCCTGATCGAGTATAACAAAGTCCCCCGATCGAATATAACAATGTCCCCTATTCGAGTATAACAAAGCCCCCTCGTCGAGTATAACATAGTCCCCTGATCGAGTATAATAAAGTCCCTGATCGATTATAACAAAGTCCCCTGATCGAGTATAACAAAGTCCCATGATCGAGTATAACAAAGTCCCTTGATCGAGAAAAACAAAGCCCCCTGATCGAGTATAACAAAGTCTCCTCATCGAGTATAACAAAGTTCCCTTATCGAGTACAACAAAGTCCCCTGATCGAGTATAAGAAAGGCCCCTCATCGAACATAAGAAAGTCCCCTAATCGAGTATAACAAAAACCCCTGATCAAGTATAACAAAGTCCCCTAATCGAGTATAACAAATGCCCCTGATCGAGAATAAGAAAGTCCTCTGATCGAGTATAACAAAGTCCCCTCATCGAGTATAACAATGTCACCTGATCGAGTATAAGAAAGTCCCCTGATCGAGCATAACAAAGTCACCCTCATCGAGTATAACAAAGTCCCCTCATCGAGTATAATAATGTCGCCTGTTTGAGTATAACAAAGTTCCCTTATCGAGAATAACAAAGTTCCCTGATCGAGTATAAGAAAGGCCCCTGATCGAATAAAACAAAGTCCCCTAATCGAGTATAACAAAACCCCCTTTTTCAAGTATAACAAAGTCCCCTAATCGAGTATAACAAAGTCGCCTGTTTGAGTATACCAATGTTCCCTTATCGAGTATAACAAAGTCCCCTGATCGAGTATAAGAAAGGCTCCTGATCGAATATAACAAAGTCCCTATTCGAGTATATACAAACTCCCTTGATCAAGTATAACAAAGTTTACTGATCAAGAATAAAAAAGTCTCCTGATCGAGTATAACTAAGCCCCCTTGTCGAGTATAACAAAGTCCTCTGATCGAATTTAACAAAGGCCCCTGATCGAGTATAACAAATTCCCTGATCGAATATAACAAAGTCCCGTGATCGAATATAACAAAGTCCCCTAATCGAGTATAACAAAGCCCCCTAATCGAGTATAACAAAAGTCCCTGGTCGAGTATAACAAAGACCCCTGATCGAACATAACAAAATCCCCTGATCGAGTATAACAAAGCCCCCTGATCGAGTATAACAAAGCACCCTAATGGAGTATAACAAAGTCCCCTGATCAAGTATAACAAAGTTCCCTGACCGAGAATAACAAAGTTCCGTCACCGAGTATAACAAAGCCCCCTGATCGAGTATAACAAAGCACCCTAATGGAGTATAACAAAGCCCCCTGATCGAGTATAAGAAAGGCCTCTGATCGAGAATAGCAAAGTATCCTGACCGAGTATAACAAAGTCACCTGATCGAGTATAACAAAGTCACCTGATCGAGTATAACAAAGTCCCCTGATCGAGAATAACAAAGTCCCGTCATCGAGTATAACAAAGCCCCCTGATCGAGTATAAGAAAGGCCCATGATCGAATATAACAATGTCCCTAGTCGAGTATATACAAAGTCCCCTCATCGAGTATAACAAAGTCCCCTGATCTAGAATAACAAAGTCCCCTGATCGAGTATAACAAAGTCCCTGATCGAGTATAACAAAGCCCTATGATCGAGTATAAGAAAGCCCTCTCATCGAGTATAAAAAAGCCTCCGGTCGAGTATAACAAAGTCCCCTGGTCGAGTATAACAAAGTCCCATGATCGAGTATAACAAAGTCCCCTGATCGAGTATAACAAAGTCCCTTGATCGAGAAAAACAAAGCTTCCTGATCGAGTAAAACAAAGTCCCCTGATCGAGTATAACAAAGCCCCCTCATCGAGTTTAACAAAACTCCCTGATCAAGTATATAAAATTCCCCTGGTCGAGTATAATTAAGTCCCATGATAGAGTATAAGAAAGGCCCCTTATCGTAAATAACAAAGGTCCCTGGTCGAGTATAATAAAGTCAATTGATCGAGTATAACAAAGTCCCCTCATCGAGTATAACAAACTCCCCTGATCGATTGAAAAAACACCCCTGATCGAGTAAAACAAAGGCCCCTCGTTGAGTATAACAAAGTCAACTGATCGAGTATAACAAAGTCCCCTGATCGAGCATAACAAAGGCCCCTGATCGAGTATAAAAAAGTTCCCTGATCGAATATAACAAAGTCCCATGATCGAGTATAACAAAGTCCTATAATCGAGTATAGCAAAGCCCCCTGATCGAGTATAACAAAGGTCCCTGATCGAGTATAACAAAGACCCCAGATCGAGTATAACAAAGTCTCCTGATCGAGTATAACAAAGCCCCCTGATAAAGTATAACAAAGCCCTTTTTTCGAGTATAACAGAGTCCAATGGTCGATTGTAACAAAGTCCCATGATTGGGTATAACAAAGTCCCCTGATCGATTATAACAAAGTCCCCTGACCGAGTATAACAAAGCCCCCTCATCGAGTTTAACAAAACTCCCTGATCAAGTAAATAAAATTCCCCTGGTCGAATATAATTAAGTCCCATGATAGAGTATAACAAAAGCCCCTTATCGTAAATAACAAAGGTCCCTGGTCGAGTATAATAAAGTCAACTGATCGAGTATAACAAAGTCCCTGATCGAGTATAACAAAGCCCTCTGATCTTGTATAACAAAGCCCTCTCATCGAGTATAAAAAAGCCTCCGGTCGAGTATAACAAAGTCCCCTGGTCGAGTATAACAAAGTCCCATGATCGAGTATAACAAAGTCCCCTGATCGAGTGTAACAAAGTCCCTTGATCGAGAAAAACAAAGCCCCCTGATCGAGTATAACAAAGTCCCCTGATCGAGTATAACAAAGCCCCCTCATCGAGTTTAACAAAACTCCTTGATCAAGTATATAAAATTCCCCTGGTCGAGTATAATTAAGTCCCATGATAGAGTATAACAAAGGCAACTTATCGTAAATAACAAAGGTCCCTGGTCGAGTATAATAAAGTCAACTAATCGAGTATAACAAAGTCCCCTGATCGAGTATAACAAAGGCCCCTGATCGAGTATAACAAAGTTCCCTGATCGAATATAACAAAGTCCCATGATCGAGTATAACAAAGTCCTTTAATCGAGTATAGCAAAGCCCCCTGATCGAGTATAACAAAGGTCCCTGATCGAGTATAAAAAAGACCCCAGATCGAGTATAACAAAGTCTCCTGATCGAGTATAACAAAGCCCCCTGATAAAGTATAACAAAGCCCCCTTTTCGAGTATAACAAAGTCCAATGGTCGATTGTAACAAAGTCCCATGATCGAGTATAACAAAGGCCCCAAATCGATTGTAACAAAGTCCCAAGATTGAGTAAAACAAAGTCCCCTGATCGAGTATAACAAAGTCCCCTGATCGAGTATAACAAATTCCCCTCATCGAGCGTAACAAAGTCCCCTGATTGAGTATAACAAAGTCCCCTCATCGAGCGTAGCAAAGTCCCCTTATCGAGTATAACAAAGTCCCTTGATCGAGTATGACAAAGTCCCCTGATCGAGTATAACAAAGTCCCCTGATCGAGTATAACAAAGTTCCCTGATCGAGTATAACAAAGTCCCCTGATCGAGTATAAGAAAGTTACCCTGATCCAGTATAACAAAGGCCCCTAATGGAGTATAACTAACGCCCCTGACCGAATATAACAAAGTCCCTAGTTGAGAAAATACAAAATCCCCTGATCGAGTACAACAAAGCCCCCTGATCGAGTATAAGAAAGTCCCCTGATCGAGTATAAGAAAGTCCCCTGATCCAGTATAACAAAGACCCCTAATGGAGTATAACAAAGGCCCCTGATCGAGTTTAACAAAGTCCCAAGATCGAGTATAACAAAATCCCCTGATCTAGTATAACAAAGTCCCCTGATCGAGTATAACAAAGTCCCCTGGTCGAGTATAACAAAGTCCCCTGATCGAGTATAACAAAGCCCCCTCATCGAGTATTACAAAGTCCCCTGGTCGAGTAAAACAAAATCCCCTGATCGAGTAAAACAAAGTCCCTTGATCGAGTATAACAAAGGCCCTTTATCGAGTATAACAAAGGCCCCTGGTCGAGTATAACAAAGTCCCCTTATCGAATATAACAAAGGACCCTAATGGAGTATAACAAAGTCCCAAGATCGAGTATAACAAAGTCTTCCGATCGAGTATAACAAAGTTCCCTGATCGAGTATAACAAAGTCCCCTAATCGAGTATAACAAAGTCCCCTAATCGAATATAACAAAATCCCCTGATCGAGTATAACAAAGTCCCCTGATCGAGTATAAAAAAGCCCCCTGATCGAGTATAACAAAGTCTCCTGATCGAGTATAACAAAGTCCCATGGTCGAGTATGACAAAGCCCCCTCATCGAGAATAACAAAGCCCCCTGATAGAGTATAACAAAGCCCCCTTTTTGAGTATAACAAAATCCCCTGGTCGAGTGTAACAAAGTCCTATGATTGAGTATAACAAAGGCCACTAATCGGGTGTAACAAAGGCCCCTGGTCGAGTATAAAAAGGTCCCCTGATCGAGTAAAGGAAAGTCCCCTGATCGAGAATAACAAGGTCCCCTGATCGATTATAACAAAGCACCCTGATCGAGTATAACAAATCCCCCTGATCGAGTATAACAAAGCACCCTAATTGGGTATAACAAAGCCCCCTGATCGAGTATAAGAAAGGCCTCTGATCGAGAATAGCAAAGTCCCCTGACCGAGTATAACAAAGTCACCTGATCGAGTTAACAAAGTCACCTGATCGAGTATAACAAAGTCCCCTGATCGAGAATAACAAAGTCCCGTCACAGAGTATAACAAAGCCCCCTGATCGAGTATAACAAAGCACCCTAATGGAGTATAACAAAGCCCCCTGATCGAGTATAAGAAAGGCCTCTGATCGAGAATAGCAAAGTCCCCTGACCGAGAATAACAAAGTCACCTGATCGAGTATAACAAAGTCACCTGATCGAGTATAACAAAGTCCCCTGATCGAGAATAACAAAGTCCCGTCATCGAGTATAGCAAAGCCTCCTGATCGAGTATAAGAAAGGCCCATGATCGAATATAACAATGTCCCTAGTCGAGTATATACAAAGTCCCCTGATCGAGTATAACAAAGTCCCCAGATCTAGAATAACAATGTCCCCTGATCGAGTATAACAAATCCCCCTCATCGAGTATAAAATTGCCCCCTGGTCGAGTATAACAAAGTCCCTGATCGAGTATAACAAAGCCCTCTGATCGAGTATAAGAAAGCCCTCTCATCGAGTATAAAAAAGCCTCCGGTCGAGTATAACAAAGTCCCCTGGTCGAGTATAACAAAGTCCCATGATCGAGTATAACAAAGTCCCCTGATCGAGTATAACAAAGTCCATTGATCGAGAAAAACAAAGCCCCCTGATCGAGTATAACAAAGTCCCCTGATCGAGTATAACAAAGCCCCCTCATCGAGTTTAACAAAACTCCCTGATCCAGTATATAAAATTCCCCTGGTCGAGTATAATTAAGTCCCATGATCTAGTATAACAAAGGCCCCTTATCGTAAATAACAAAGGTCCCTGGTCGAGTATAATAAAGTCAACTGATCGAGTATAACAAAGTCCCCTCATCGAGTATAACAAACTCCCCTGATCGATTGAAAAACACACCCCTGATCGAGTAAAACAAATGCCCCTCGTCGAGTATAACAAAGTCAACTGTTCGAGTATAACAAAGTCCCTGATCGAGTATAACAAAGTTCTCTGATCGAATATAACAAAGTCCCATGATCGAGTATAACAAAGTCCTTTAATCGAGTATAGGAAAGCCTCCTGATCGAGTATAACAATGGTCCCTGATCGAGTATAACAAAGACCCCAGATCGAGTATAACAAAGTCTCCTGAACGAGTATAACAAAGCCCCCTGATAAAATATATCAAAGCCCGCTTTTCGAGTATAACAAAGTCCAATGGTCGATTGTAACAAAGTCCCATGATCGAGTATAACAAAGTCCCCTGATCGACTATAACAAAGTCCCCTGACCGAGAATAACAAAAACCTCTGATCGAGTATAACAAAGCCCCCTCAACGAGCATAAAATAGCCCCCTGGTAGAGTATAACAAAGTCCCTGATCGAGTATAACAAAGCCCTCTGATCGGGTATACCAAAGCCCTCTCATCGAGTATAAAAAAGCCTCCGGTCGAGTATAACAAAGTCCCATGGTCGAGTATAACAAAGTCCCATGATCGAGTAAAACAAAGTCCCCTGATCGAATGTTACAAAGTCCCTTGATCGAGAAAAACAAAGCCCCCTGATCGAGTATAACAAAGTCCCCTGATCGAGTATAACAAAGCCCCCTCATCGAGTTTAACAAAACTCCTTGATCAAGTATATAAAATTCCCCTGGTCGAGTATAATTAAGTCCCATGATAGAGTATAAGAAAGGCCCCTTATCGTAAATAACAAAGGTCCCTGGTCGAGCTTAATAAAGTCAACTGATCGAGTATAACAAAGTCCCCTGATCGAGTATAACAAAGGCCCCTGATTGAGTATAACAAAGTCCCCTGATCGAGTATAGCAAAGTCCCTTGATCGAGAAAAACAAAGCCCCCTCATCGAGTATAACAAAGTCCTATGATCGAGTATAACATATTTCCCTGATCGATTATAACAAAGTAACCTGATCGAGTATAACAAAGTTCCAAGATTGCGTATAACATATTTCTGATCGATTATAATAACAAAGTAACTGATCGAGTATAACAAAGTTCCAGAATTGCGTATAACCATTACTCCTTATCCCAGTATAACAAAAAGTCCGCTGATCGAGAGTACAACAAAAATCACCTAATCGGGTATAGCAAAGTCCTGATCTAGAATAAGCCCCCTGATCGAGTATAGCAAAAGGCCCTGGTGAGTATAATAACAAAGTCCCCTGATCGAGTATAACAGCCCCTCATCGAGTTTAACAAAACTCATGATCAAATATATAAATTCCCTGGTCGAGTATAATTAAGTCCCATGATAGAGTATAACAAAAGGCCCTTATCGTAAATAACAAAAGGTCCTGGGTCGAGCTTAATAAAGTCCGCTGATCGAGTATAACAAAAGTCCCCTGATCAGCAGGTATATAAGGCCCTGATCAGGTATAACAAGTCCCTAATCGAGTATAACAAAGCCACCTAGTCCAGAGTATAACAAAGTCCCCTGATCGAGTATAACAAAGGCCCCTGATCGAGTATAGCAAAGTCCCTTGATCGAGAAAAACAAAGCCCCCTCATCGAGTATAACAAAGTCCTATGATCGAGTATAACATATTTCCCTGATCGATTATAAAAAAGTACCCTCATCGAGTATAACAAAGTCCCAAGATTGAGTATAACAAAGCCCCCTGATCGAGTATAACAAAGACCGCTGATCGAGTACAACAAAATCACCTAATCGGGTATAACAATGTCCCCTGATCGAGTATAACAAAGTCCCCTTATCGAGAATAACAAAGTCCCCTAATCGAGTATAACAAAGCCCCCTATTCGAGCATAGCAAAGCCCATGATCGAGTATAAAATAGTACCCTGATCGAGTATAACAAAGTGTCCTGATCGAGTATAACAAAGTCCCCTAATCCAATATAACAAAAGCCCCTAATGGAGTATAACAAAGGCCCCTGATCGAGTTGAAAAAAGTCCCAAGATCGAGTAACAAAGTCCACTCATCGTGTATAACAAAGTCCCCTGATCGAGTATAACAAAGTTCCCTTATCGAGTATAATAAAGCCCCGGATCGAGTACAACAAAGTCCCCTGATCTAGTATAACAATTTCCCCTGATTGAGTATAACAAAGTCCCCTGATCGAGTATAACAAAGTCCCTTGATCGAGTATAAGAAAGTTCCCTGATCCAGTATAACAAAGGCCCCTGGCCCCTAATGGAGTTTAACAAACGCCCCTGACCGAATATAACAAAGTCCCTAGTTGAGAAAATACAAAGTCCCCTGATCGAGTACAACAAAGCACCCTGATCGAGTATAAGAAAGTCCCCTAATCGAGTATAAGAAAGGCCAAGATCGAGTAAAACAAACTCCTCTGATCGAGTATAACAAAGTCCCCTAATCGAGTATAATAAAGTCCTCTTATCGAGTATAATAAAGGCCTGGATCGAGTATAACAAAATCCCCTGGTCGAGTAAAACAAAGTCCCCTTATCGAGTATAACAAAGCCCCCTCAGCGAGTATTACAAAGTCCCCTGGTCGAGTAAAACAAAATCCCCTGGTCGAGTATAACAAAGTCCCCTGATCGAGTATAACAAAGGCCCTTTATCGAGTATAACAAAGGCCCCTGGTCGAGTATAACAAAGTCCCCTAATCGAATATATCAAAGGACCCTAATGGAGTATAACAAAGTCCCAAGATCGAGTATAACAAAGTCTTCCAATCGAGTATAACAAAGTCCCCTGATCGGGAATAACAACGTCCCCTGATCGAGTATAACAAAGTTACCTGATCGAGTATAAGAAAGTCCCCTGATCGAGTAAAACAAACACCCCTGATCGAGTATAACAAGGTCCCCTGATCGATAATAACAAAGCCCCCTAATCGAGTAAAACAGAGTCCTCTGATCGAAGATAACAAAGTCCCTGATCGAGTATAACAAAGCCCCCTAATCGAGTATAACAAAGGCCCCTAGTCGAGTATAACAAAGTCCCCTCATCGAGTATAACAAAGTCCCCTGATCGAGTATAACAAAGTCCCCTGATCGAGTAAAACAAACACCCCTGATCGAGTATAACAAAGTCCCCTGATAGAGTCTAACAAAGCCCCCTGATCGAGTATAACAAAGTCCCCTGATCGAGTATAACTAAGCTCCCTGATCGAGTATAATAAATGACCCTAATGGAGTATAACAAAGTCCCAAGATCGAGTATAATAATGTCTTTCGATCGAGTATAACTAAGTCCCATGATGGAGTATAACAAAGTCCCCTCATCGAGTATAACAAAGTCCCCTCATCGAGCATAACAAAGCCCCCTGATCGAGTATAAGAAAGACCCCTGAACGAATATAACAAATTCCCTACTTGAGTATATACAAAGTCTCTTGATCGAGTATAACAAAGGCCCCTGATCGAGTATAACAAAGTCCCCTGATCGATTACAACAAAGTCCCCTGATCCAGTATAACATAGTCCCCTCATCGAGTATAACAAAGTCCCCTCATCGAGTATAACAAAGTCCCCTTATCGAGCATAATAAAGCCCCGGATCGAGAATGACAAAGTCCCCTGATCTAGTATAACAAAGTCCCCTGATCGAGTATAACAAAGTCCCCTGGTCGAGTATAACAAAGTCCCCTTATCAAGTATAATAAAGCCCCGGATCGAGTATAACAAAGTCCCCTCATCGAATATAACAAAGTCCCCTGATCGGATATAAGCAAGTCCCCTGATCCAGTATACCGAAGGCCCCAAATGGAGTATAAGAAAGGCCCCTAATGGAGTATAACAAAGGCCCCTGACCGAATATAACATAGGCCCCTGACCGAATATAACAAAGTCCCTAGTTGAGAATATACAAAGTCCCCTGATCGAGTATAACAAAGCCCCCTGATCGAGTATAAGAAAGTCCCCTGATCGAGTATAAGAAAGTCCCCTAATCCAGTATAACAAAGGCCCCTAATGGAGTATAATAAAGGCCCCTGATCGAGTTTAACAAAGTCCCAAGATCGAGTATAACAAAGTCCCCTGATCGAGTATAACAAAGTCCATGATCGAATATAACAAAGTCCCCTTTTCGAGTATAATAAAGCCCCGGATCGAATATAACAAAATCCCCTGATGTAGTATAACAAAGTCCCCTGATCGAGTATAACAAAGTCCCCTGGTCGAGTATAACAATGTCCCCTGATCAAGTATATCAAAGCCCCCTCATCGAGTAAAACAAAGCCCCCTCATCGAGTATAACAAAGTCCCCTGGTCGAGAAAAACAAAATCCCCTGGTCGAGTATAACAAAGTCCAATGATCAAGTATAACAAAGGCCCTTTATCGAGTATAACAAAGTCCCCTGATCGAGTATAACAAAGGACCCTAATGGAGTATAACAAAGTCCTCTGGTCGAGTATAACAAAGTCCCCTGATCAAGTATAACAAAGGACCCTAATGGAGTATAAGAAAGTCCCCTCATCGGGAATAACAAAGTCCCCTCATCGAGTATAACAAAGTTCCCTGATCGAGTATAACAAAGTTCCATGATCGAGTAAAACAAACACCCCTGATCGAGTATAACAAAGTCCTTGATCGAGTATAAAAAAGCCCCCTAATCGAGTAAAACAAAGTCCCCTGATCGAACATCACAAAGTCCCCTGATCGAGTATAACAAAGCCCCCTGATCGAGTATAACAAAGGCCCCTTTTCGAGTATAACAAAGTGCCCTCATCGAGTATAACAAAGTCCCCTCATCGAGTATAACAAAGTCCCCTGATCGAGTAAAACAAAGTCCCCTGATCGAGTATAACTAAGTCCTCTGATTGAGTATAACAAAGGACGCTAATGGAGTATAACAAATTCCCAAGATCGAGTATAACAAAGTCTTCTGATCGAGTATAAAAAAGTCCCCTGATCGAGTATAACAAAGCCCCCTAATGCAGTATAACAAAGTCCCAAGATCGAGTATAACAAAGTTCCCTGTCCCGGGTATAACAAAGCCCCTGATCGAGTAAAACAAAAGGCCCCTGGTCTGAGTATAACAAAATCCCCTCATCGAGTATTACAAAGTCCCCTGATCGAGTATAACAAAGTCCCTGATGCGAGTAAAACAAACACCCTGATCGAGTATAACAAAAAGTCCTGATGGTATAAACAAAGCCCCCTGATCGAGTATAACAAAAGTCCCTGATCGGGTATAACTAAGTCCCCTGATTGAGTATAACAAAGGTCCCTAATGGGTATAACAAAGTCCCAAGATCGAGTATAACAAAGTCTTCTGATGATCGGGTATAACAAAGTCCCCTGATCGAGTATAACAAAAGGCACCCTGGTTGAGTATGACTAAGTCCCCTGATCGAGTATAACAAAGTCCCCTGATCGAGTATAACAAAGTCCCCTGATCGAGTAAAACAAAGCCCCCCCATCGAGTATAACAAAGTCCCCGGATCGAGTATAACAAAGTCCCCTATTCGAGTGTAACAAAGTCCTCTGATCGAGTATAACAAAGCCACCTCGTCGAGTATAACAAAGTCCCCTCATCGAGAATAACAAGGTCCCCTAATCGAGTATAATAAAGTCTCCTGATTGAGTATAATACAGTCCCCTGATCGAGTATAACAAAGTCCCCTGATCGAGTATAACAAAGTCCCCTAATCGAGTATAACAAAGTCCCCTGATCGAGTTCAACATAGCACCCTGATCGAGTATAAGAAAGGCCATTTATCGAGTATAACAAAGTCCCCTGATCTAGTATAACAAAGGCCCCTAATGAAGTATAACAAAGGCCCCTGATCGAGTTTAACAAAGTCTCAAGATTGAGTACAACAAAGTCCCCTCATCGAGTATAACAAAGGCCCTTTATCGAGTATAACAAAGGCCCCTGGTCGAGTATAACAAAGTCCCCTGATCGAGTATAACAAAGGACCCTATTGGAATATAACAAAGTCCCAAGATCGAGTATAACAAAGTCTTCCGATAGAGTATAACTAAGTCCCCTGATGGTGTATAACAAAGTCCCCTCATCGAGTATAACAAAGTCCCCTCATCGAGCATAACAAAGCCCCCAGATCGAGTATAAGAAAGGCCCCTGAACGAATATAACGAATTCCCTACATGAGTATATACAAAGTGTCTTGATCGAGTATAACAAAGCCCCCTGATCGAATATAACAAACTCCCCTTATCGATTACAACAAAGTCCCCTGATCCAGTATAACATAGTCCCCTCATCGAGTATAACGAAGTCCCCTGATCGAGTATAACAAAGTCCCCTAATTGAGTATAACAAAGGACCCTAATGGAGTATAACAAATTCCCAAGATCGAGTATAACAAAGTCTTCTGATCGAGTATAACAAAGCCCCAAGATCGAGTATAACAAAGTCCGCTGATCGAGTAAAATAAAGTCCCCTGATCGAGAATAACAAAGTCCCCTAATCGAGTATAACAAAGTCCCCTTATCGATTACAACAAAGTCCCCTGATCCAGTATAACATAGTCCCCTCATCGAGTATAACGAAGTCCCCTGATCGAGTATAGCAAAGTCCCCTGATTGAGTATAACAAAGGACCCTAATGGAGTATAACAAATTCCCAAGATCGAGTATAACAAAGTCTTCTGATCGAGTATAACAAAGTCCCTAGATCGAGTATAACAAAGTCCCCCAATCGAGTATAACAAAGTCCCCTGATCGAGTATAACAAAGTCCCCTGATCGAGTAAAACAAAGCCCCCTCATCGAGTATAACAAAGTCCCCTGATCTAGTGTAACAAAGTCCTCTGATCGAGTATAACAAAGTCCCCTAATCGAGTATAACTAAGTCACCTGATCAAGTATAACTAAGTCCCCTGATTGAGTATAACAAAGGACCCTAATGGAGTATAACAAAGTCCCAAGTTCGAGTATAACAAAGTCTTCTGATCGAGAATAACAAAGTCCCCTGATCGAGTATAACAAAGCCCCCTAATCGAGTATAACAAAGTCCCCTGATCGAGTACTACTAAGTCCCCTGATTGAGTATAACAAAGGACCCTAATGAAGTATAACAAAGTCCCAAGATCGAGTATAACAAAGTCCTCTGATCGAGTAAAATAAAGCCCCCTCATCGAGTATAACAAAGTCCCCTGATCTAGTGTAACAAAGTCCTCTGATCGAGTATAACAAAGTCCCCTGATCGAGTATAACAAAGCCCCCTCGTCGAATATAAGAAAGTCCCTGGTCGAGTATAACAAAGTTCCTAATCGAGTATAACAAAGCCCCATGATCGAGTATAACCTATTCCCCGACTCGAGTATAACAAAGGCCCTTGGTCGAAAATAACAAAGTCTCTGATCAAGTAAAACAAATTCCCCTGATCGAGTATAACAAAGTCCCAAGATCGAGTATAACAAAGCCCCCTGATCGAGTATAACAAAGTCCCCTGATCGAGTAAAACAAACACTCCTGATCGTGTATAACAAAGTCCCCTGCTCGAGTAATACAAAGACCCCTCATCGAGTATAAAAAGTTCCCCTGATCGAGTATAACAAAGTCCCCTGATCGAGTAAAACAAACACCCCTGATCGTGTATAACAAAGTCCCCTGATCGAGTATAACAAAGCCCCCTCATCGAGTATAAAACAGTCCCCTGATCGAGTACAACAAAGTCCCCTGATCGAGTATAACAAAGTCCCCTGATCGAGTATAACAAAGTCCCCTGACCGAGACTAACTAAGTCCCTGATCGAGTATAATAAAGGACCCTAATGGAGTATAACAAAGTCTTAAGATCGAGTATAACAAAGTCCCCTGATCGAGTATGACAAAGTGCCCCTGATCGAGTATAACAAAGTCCCCTGATCGAGTATAACAAAGTCCCCTGATCGAGTATAACAAAGTCCCCTGATCGAGTAAAACAAAGCCCCATCATCGAGTATAACAAAGTCCCCTGATCGAGTACAACAAAGTCCCCAGATCGAGTATAACAAAGCCACCTCGTCGAGTATAACAAAGTCCTCTGATCGATTATAACAAAGTCCCCTAATCGGGTATAATAAAGTCCCCTGATTGAGTATAATAAAGTTCGCTGATCGAGTATAACAAAGTTCCCTGATCGAGCATAACAAAGTCCCTTGATCGAGAAAAAGAAAGCCCCCTCATCGAGTATAACAAAGTCCCCTGATAGACTATAACAAAGTCCCCTGATCGAGTAAAACAAACACCCCTGATCGTGTATAACAAAGCCCCCTGATCGAGTATAACAAAGCCCCCTCATCGAGTATAAAAAAGTCCCCTAATCGAGTATAACTAAGTCCCATGATTGAGTATAACAAAGGACCCTAATGGAGTATAACAAAGTCCCAAGATCGAGTATAACAAAGTCCTCTAAACGCTTAAAACAAAGTCCCCTGATCGAGTATAACAAAGTTCCCTGATCGAGTAAAACAAAGCCCCCTCATCGAGTATAACAAAGGCCTCTAATGGAGTATAACAAAGGCACCTGATCGAGTTTAACAAAGTCCCAAGATCGAGTATAACAAAGTCCCCTCATCGAGTATAACAAAGGCCCTTTATCGAGTTTAACAAAGTCCCCTGGTCGAGTATAACAAAGTCCCCTGATCAAGTATAACAAAGGACCCTATTGGAGTATAACAAAATCCCAAGATCGAGTATAACAAAGTCTTCTGATCGAGTATATCTAAGTCCCCTGATGGAGTATAACAAAGTCCCCTGATCGAGAATAACAAAGTCCCCTCATCGAGCATAACAAAGCCCCCTAATCGAGTATAAGAAAGGCCCCTGAACGAATATAACAAAGTCACTAGTTGAGTATATACAAAGTCTCTTGATCGAGTATAACAAAGTCCCCTGATCGATTACAACAAAGTCCCCTGATCCAGTATAACAAAGGCCCCTAATGGAGAATAACAAAGGCCCCTGATCCAGTTAAACAAAGTCCCAAGATCGAGTGTAACATAGTCCCCTCATCGAGTATAACAAAGTCTCCTGATCGAGTATAACAAAGTCCCCTTACCGAGTATCATAAAGCCCCGGATCGAGTATAACAAAGTCCCCTGATCTAGTATAACAAAGTCCCCTGATCGAGTATAACAAAGTCCCCTGGTCGA
>NW_024755871.1:0-1460 GCF_018991925.1 Homarus americanus
CCTGGCTGGACCTGAGTCATGTGTGTGGTGTGTGTCATGACCTCCAGGACATTACTCACACCTGGCTGGACTGAGTGTGTGTGGTGTGTGTCATGACCTCCAGGACATTACTCACACCTGGCTGGACCTGAGTCATGTGTGTGTGGTTGTCATAACCTCAGGACATCACCACTCCTGGCTGGACCTGAGTCATGTGTGTGGTGTGTGTCATGACCTCAGGACATCACTCACCTGGCTGGACCTGAGTCATGTGTGTGTGTGTGTCTCATGACCTCAAGGACATTACTCACACCTGGCTGGACCTGGTCATGTGTGTGTGTGTGTTTCATGACCTCCAGGACATTACTCACACCTGGCTGGACCTGAGTCATGTGTGTGGTGTGTGTCATGACCTCCAGGACATCACTCACCTGGCTGGACCTGAGTCATGTGTGTGTGGTGTGTGTCTCATGACCTCAGGACATTACTCACACCTGGCTGGAACTGGTCATGTGTGTGGTGTGTGTCTCATAACCTCCAGGACATTACTCACACCTGGCTGGACCTGAGTCATGTGTGTGGTGTGTGTCTCATAACCTCAGGACATTACTCACACCTGGCTGGACCTGAGTCATGTATGTGGTGTGGTCATGACCTCCGGACATTACTCACATCTGGCTGGACCTGAGTCATGTGTGTGGTGTGTGTCATGACCTCCGGGACATTACTCATCTGGCTGGACGGTCATGTTGTGGTGTGTGTCTCAGACCTCAGGACATTACTCCACCTGCTGAACTGGTCATGTGTGTGGTGTGTGTCTCATAACCTCCAGGACATTACTCACCTGGCTGGACTTGAGTCATGTGTGTGGTGTGTGTCTCATAACCTCCAGGACATTACTCACACCTGGTTGGACCTGGTCATGTGTGTGTGTGTGTCATGACCTCAGGACATCACTCACACCTGGCTGGACCTGAGTCATGTGTGTGGTGTGTGTTTCATGACCTCAGGACATTACTCACACCTGGTTAGACCTAGTCATGTATGTGGTGTGTGTCATGACCTCCAGGACATCACTCACACCTGGCTGGACCTGAGTCATGTGTGGTGTGTGTCTGACCTCCAGGACATCACTACACCTGGCTGGACCTGAGTCATGTGTGTGGTGTGTGTCATGACCTCCAGGACATCACTCACACTGGCTGGAACTGAGTCATGTGTGTGGTGTGTGTCATGACCTCCAGGACATCACTCACACCTGGCTGGACCTGAGTCATGTGTGTGGTGTGTCATGACCTCAGGACATCACTCACACCTGGCTGGACCTGAGTCATGTGTGTGGTGTGTGTCATGACCTCAGGACATCACTCACACCTGGCTGGACCTGAGTCATGTGTGTGGTGTGTCATGACCTCAGCATCCTCACACCTGGGCCTGAGTCATGTGTGTGGTGTGTGTTCATGACCTCAAGACTACTCACA
>NW_024755872.1:0-29093 GCF_018991925.1 Homarus americanus
TATGCTCGATCAGGGGACTTTTTTATACTCGAATAGGGGACTTTGTTATACTCGATCAGGCGGCTTTGTTTTCCTCGATCAGGGGACTTTGTTATACTCCATCAGGGTCTTTGTTATGCTCCATTAGGGTCCTTTGTTATACTCGACCAGGGAACTTTGTTATACTCGATCAGGGGACTTTGTTATACTTGATCAGGGGACTAGGTATTATTCGATGAGGGGGGCTTTGGTATGCTCGACCAGGGGCCTTTGTTATGCTCGATAAAGGGACTTTGTTATACTCGATGAGGAGGCTTTGTTATACTCAACCGGAGGCCTTTGTTATTCTCGATCAGGGGCCTTGGTTATACTCGACCAGGGGACTTTGTTATACTCGATAAGGGGACATTGTTATACTCGACCTGGGGACTTTGTTATACTCGATCAGGGACTTTGTTATGCTCCATTATGGGCCTTTGTTATACTCGACCAGGGGACTTTGTTATACTCGATCAGGGGAATTTGATATACGTGATTAGGGGACTTTGTATTATTCGATCAGGGGGGTTTTGTTATGCTCGACCAGGGGCCTTTGTTATGATCGATAAGGGGACTTTGTTATACTCGACCAGGGGACTTTGTTATACTCGATCAGGGGAATTTGTTATACTCGACCAAAGGACTTTGTTATACACGACCAGGGGACTTTGTTATACTCGATCAGAGGACTTTGTTATACTCGAAAGGGGGACTTTGTTTTACTCGATCGGAGGACTTTGTTATACTCGATCAGGGGCCTTTGTTATACTCGATCAAGGGCCTTTGTCATAATCGATCAGGGGACTTTGTTATACTTGATCAGGGGAATTTGTTTTACTCGACCATTGAACTTTGTTATACACGATCAGGGGATATGTTATACTCGATCAGGGATGTGTTATACTCGATCAGGGGACTTTGTTATACTCAGTCAGGAGGCTTTGTGATACACAACCAGGGGACTTTGTTATACGTGATCAGGGGCATTACTATACTCGACCAGGGAACTTTGTTATACACGATCAGGGGCTTTGTTATGCTCGATCAAGAGGCTTTGTTATACTCAACCGGGGAACTTTGTTATACTTGATTTGTGGACTTTGTATTATTCGATTAGGGGGGCTTTGTTATGCTCGACCAGGGGCCTTTGTTATGCTCGATAAGGGGACTTTTTTATATGCGATCAAGGGACTTTGTTATTCTCGATCAGGGGCCTTGGTTATACTCGACCAGGGGACTGTGTTATACTCGACCAGGGGACTTTGTTATACTCGACCAGGGGAGTTTGTTATACTTGAACAGGGAAATTTGTTATACTCGACCAGGGGACTTTGTTATACTCGACCAGGGAACTTTGTTATACTCGATCAGGGGACTTTGTTATACTTGATTAGGGGACTTTGTATTATTCGATCAGGGGGGTTTTGTTATGCTCGACCAGGGGCCTTTGTTATGAGCGATCTGGGGAATTTGTTATACTCGATCAGAGGACTTTGTTATACTCGAAAGGGGGACTTTGTTTTACTCGATCGGAGGACTTTGTTATACTCGATCAGGGGCCTTTGTTATACTCGATCAAGGGCCTTTGTCATAATCGATCAGGGGACTTTGTTATACTTGATCATGGGAATTTGTTTTACTCGACCAGGGGACTTTGTTATACTTGATCAGGGGACTTTGTTATACTCGATCAGGGATGTTTTATACTCGATCAGGGGACTTTGTTATACTCAGTCAGGAGGCTTTGTGATACACAACCAGGGAACTTTGTTATACTTGATCAGGGGACATTACTATACTCGACCAGGGAACTTTGTTATACTCGACCAGGGGACTTTGTTATACTCGACCAGGGGAGTTTGTTATAATTGAACAGGGGAATTTGTTATACTCGACCAGGGGACTTTTGTTATACTTTCGATAAAGGACTTTTGTTATACTCGATCAGGGACTTTGTTATACTCGATCAGGGGCCTTTGTTATACTCGGTATGGGCCTTTGTCGCGGAATCGGATAGGGAATTTGTTATACTGATCAGGGGGCTGATATATACTGTTGTTGGAGCTTTGTTATACTCGATCAGGGACATTATACTTTCGATGAAGTTAGGCTTTTGTTATACTCGATCAGGAGACTTTGTTATACTCGACCAGGGTCCTTTGTTATACTCGTTGATTGGGCTTTGTTATACTCGATAAGGGAAATTTGTTATACTCGATCAGGGGACTTTGTTATGCTCGACCAGGGGTTTTTGTTATACTCGATCAGGGGACTTTGTTATACTCGATGAGGGGACTTTGTTATACTCGATGATTGGGCTTTGTTATACTCGATCAGGGGACTTTGTTATACTCGACCAGGGTCCTTTGTTATGCTCGACCAATGGCCTTTGTTTTACTCGATCAGGTGACTTTATTATTCTCGACCATGGGACTTTGTTATACTCGATGAGGGGCCTTTATTATACACGATCAAGGGCCTTTGTTATGCTCGATCAGAGGACTTTGTTATGCTCGATCAGAGGACTTTGTTAAACACGATCAGGGGACTTTGTTATACTCGACCAGGGGATTTTGTTATACTCGATCAGGGGAATTTGTTATACTAGACCAGGGGACTTTGTTATATTCGATCAAGGGCCTTTGGTATACTCGATCAGAGGACTTTGTTATACTCGATTATGGGACTTTGTTATACTTGAGCAGAACACTTTGTTATACTCGATCAGGGGGCTTTGTTATACTCGATCAGGGGACATTACTATACTCGACCAGGGAACTTTGTTATACACGATCAGGGGATATGTTTTACTTGATCAGGGGATGTGTTATACTCGATTAGGGGACTTTGCTGTACTCGATCAGGATGCTTTGTTATACTCAACCGTTTCCTTTGTTATACTCGATTCGGGGCAATTGTTATACTCGATCACGGGACTTTGTTATACTCGATCAGGGGGCTTTGTTTATATCGACCAGCGGACTTTGTTATACTCCATCAGGGTCTTTGTTATACTCCATTAGGGGCCTTTGTTATACACGACCAGGGGGCTTTGTTATACTCGACCAGGGGCCTTTGTTATGCTCGATAAGGGGACTTTGTTATACTCGATCAGGGGCCTTTGTTATATTCGATCAGGGGACTTTGTTTTACTCGACCAGGTGACTATGTTATACTCGATCAGGGGGCTTTGATATACTCGATCAGGGGACTTTGTTATCCTCAATCAGGGGACTTTGTTATACTCGATGATTGGACTTTGTTATACTCGATTAGGGGACTTTGTTATTCTCGACCAGCGTCCTTTGTTATGCTCGACCAGTGGCGTTTGTTATACTCGATCTGGGGACTTTGTTATATTCGATTAGGGGACTTTGTTATACCCGATGAGGGGCATTTGTTATACTCGATCAAGGGCCTTTGTTATACTCGATCAGGGGACTTTGTTAGACTCGATTAGGGGCCTTTGTTATACTCGATCACGGGACTTTGATATTCTCGATGAGTGGGCTTTGTTACACTCGACCAGGGGCCTTTGTTATGCTCGATCAGGGGACTTTGTTATACTCGATCAAGGGCCTTTGTCATAATCGATCAGGGGACTTTGTTATATTTGATCAGGGGAATTTGTTTTACTCGACCAGGGGGCTTTGATATACTCGATCAGGGGACTTTGTTATACTCGATCAGGGGACTTTGTTATACACGATGATTGGACTTTGTTATACTCGATTAGGGGACTTTGTTATGCTCGACCAGCATCCTTTGTTATGCTCGACCAGTGGCGTTTGTTATACTCGATCAAGGGCCTTTGCTATACTCGATCAGGGGACTTTGTTAGACTCGATTAGGGGCCTTTGTTATACTCGATCAGGGGACTTTGTTATACTTGATCAGGGGACTTTGTTATACTCGATCTGGGGACATTACTATACTCGACCATTGAACTTTGTTATACACGATCAGGGGATATGTTATACTCGATCAGGGATGTGTTATACACGATCAGGGGACTTTGTTATACTCAGTCAGGAGGCTTTGTGATACACAACCAGGGGACTTTGTTATACTTGATCAGGGGACATTACTATACTCGACCAGGGAACTTTGTTATACTCGACCAGGGGACTTTGTTATACTCGACCAGGGGAGTTTGTTATAATTGAACAGGGGAATTTGTTATACTCGACCAGGGGACTTTGTTATACTCGATAAGGGGACTTTGTTATACTCGATCAGGGGACTTTGTTATACTCGATCAGGGGCCTTTGTTATACTCGATTATGGGCCTTTGTCATAATCGATCATGGGACTTTGTTATACTTGATCAGGGGAATTTGTTATACTCGATCAGGGGAATTTGATATACTCGGTGATTGGGCTTTGTTATACTCGATCAGGGGACTTTGTTATACTCGATGATTGGGCTTTGTTATACTCGATCAGGAGACTTTGTTATACTCGACCAGGGTCCTTTGTTATACTCGTTGATTGGGCTTTGTTATACTCGATAAGGGAAATTTGTTATACTCGATCAGGGGACTTTGTTATGCTCGACCAGGGGTTTTTGTTATACTCGATCAGGGGACTTTGTTATACTCGATGAGGGGACTTTGTTATACTCGATGATTGGGCTTTGTTATACTCGATCAGGGGACTTTGTTATACTCGACCAGGGTCCTTTGTTATGCTCGACCAATGGCCTTTGTTTTACTCGATCAGGTGACTTTATTATTCTCGACCATGGGACTTTGTTATACTCGATGAGGGGCCTTTATTATACACGATCAAGGGCCTTTGTTATACTCGATCAGAGGACTTTGTTATGCTCGATCAGAGGACTTTGTTAAACACGATCAGGGGACTTTGTTATACTCGACCAGGGGATTTTGTTATACTCGATCAGGGGAATTTGTTATACTAGACCAGGGGACTTTGTTATATTCGATCAAGGGCCTTTGGTATACTCGATCAGAGGACTTTGTTATACTCGATTATGGGACTTTGTTATACTTGAGCAGAACACTTTGTTATACTCGATCAGGGGGCTTTGTTATACTCGATCAGGGGACATTACTATACTCGACCAGGGAACTTTGTTATACACGATCAGGGGATATGTTTTACTTGATCAGGGGATGTGTTATACTCGATTAGGGGACTTTGCTGTACTCGATCAGGATGCTTTGTTATACTCAACCGTTTCCTTTGTTATACTCGATTCGGGGCAATTGTTATACTCGATCACGGGACTTTGTTATACTCGATCAGGGGGCTTTGTTTATATCGACCAGCGGACTTTGTTATACTCCATCAGGGTCTTTGTTATACTCCATTAGGGGCCTTTGTTATACACGACCAGGGGGCTTTGTTATACTCGACCAGGGGCCTTTGTTATGCTCGATAAGGGGACTTTGTTATACTCGATCAGGGGCCTTTGTTATATTCGATCAGGGGACTTTGTTTTACTCGACCAGGTGACTATGTTATACTCGATCAGGGGGCTTTGATATACTCGATCAGGGGACTTTGTTATCCTCAATCAGGGGACTTTGTTATACTCGATGATTGGACTTTGTTATACTCGATTAGGGGACTTTGTTATTCTCGACCAGCGTCCTTTGTTATGCTCGACCAGTGGCGTTTGTTATACTCGATCTGGGGACTTTGTTATATTCGATTAGGGGACTTTGTTATACTCGATGAGGGGCATTTGTTATACTCGATCAAGGGCCTTTGTTATACTCGATCAGGGGACTTTGTTAGACTCGATTAGGGGCCTTTGTTATACTCGATCACGGGACTTTGATATTCTCGATGAGTGGGCTTTGTTACACTCGACCAGGGGCATTTGTTATGCTCGATCAGGGGACTTTGTTATACTCGATCAAGGGCCTTTGTCATAATCGATCAGGGGACTTTGTTATATTTGATCAGGGGAATTTGTTTTACTCGACCAGGGGGCTTTGATATACTCGATCAGGGGACTTTGTTATACTCGATCAGGGGACTTTGTTATACACGATGATTGGACTTTGTTATACTCGATTAGGGGACTTTGTTATGCTCGACCAGCGTCCTTTGTTATGCTCGACCAGTGGCGTTTGTTATACTCGATCAAGGGCCTTTGCTATACTCGATCAGGGGACTTTGTTAGACTCGATTAGGGGCCTTTGTTATACTCGATCAGGGGACTTTGTTATACTTGATCAGGGGACTTTGTTATACTCGATCTGGGGACATTACTATACTCGACCATTGAACTTTGTTATACACGATCAGGGGATATGTTATACTCGATCAGGGATGTGTTATACACGATCAGGGGACTTTGTTATACTCAGTCAGGAGGCTTTGTGATACACAACCAGGGGACTTTGTTATACTTGATCAGGGGACATTACTATACTCGACCAGGGAACTTTGTTATACACGATCAGGGGCTTTGTTATACTCGATCAAGAGGCTTTGTTATACTCAACCGGGGAACTTTGTTATACTTGATTTGGGGACTTTGTATTATTCGATTAGGGGGGCTTTGTTATGCTCGAACAGGGGCCTTTGTTATGCTCGATAAGGGGACTTTTTTATATGCGATCAAGGGAAATTGTTATTCTCGATCAGGGGCTTTGGTTATACTCGACCAGGGGACTGTGTTATACTCGACCAGGGGACTTTGTTATACTCGACCAGGGGAGTTTGTTGTACTTGAACAGGGGAATTTGTTATACTCGACCAGGGGACTTTGTTATACTCGATCAGGGGACTTTGTTATACTTGATTAGGGGACTTTGTATTATTCGATCATGGGGGTTTTGTTATGCTCGACCAGGGGCCTTTGTTATGATCGATAAGGGGACTTTGTTATACTCGACCAGGGGACTTTGTTATACTCGATCAGGGGAATTTGTTATACTCGACCAAAGGACTTTGTTATACTCGATCAGGGGCCTTTGTTATTCTCGATCAAGGGCCTTTGTCATAATCGATCAGGGGACTATGTTATACTTGATCAGGGGAATTTGTTTTACTCGACCAGGGGACTTTGTTATACTTGATCAGGGGACTTTGTTATACTCGATCTGGGGACATTACTATACTCGACCATTGAACTTTGTTATACACGATCAGGGGATATGTTATACTCGATCAGGGATGTGTTATACTCGATCAGTGGACTTTGTTATACTCAGTCAGGAGGCTTTGTGATACACAACCAGGGGACTTTGTTATACTTGTTCAGGGGACATTACTATACTCGACCAGGGAACTTTGTTATATACGATCAGGGACTTTGTTATACTCGATCAAGAGGCTATGTTATACTCAACCGGGGAACTTTGTTATACTTGATTTGGGGACTTTGTATTATTCGATTAGGGGGGGCTTTGTTATGCTCGACCAGGGGCCTTTGTTATGCTCGATAAGGGGACTTTTTTATTTGCGATCAGGGGACTTTGTTATTCTCGATCAGGGGCCTTGGTTATACTCGACCAGGGGACTTTGTTATACTCGAGAAGGGGACTTTGTTATACTCGATCAGGGGACTTTATTATACTCGATCAGGGGCCTTTGTTATACTCGATTAAGGGCTTTTGTCATAATCGATCATGGGACTTTGTTATACTTGATCAGGGAATTTTGTTATACTCGATCAGGGGACTTTGTTATACTCTGTGATTGGGCTTTGTTATACTCGATCAGGGGACTTTGTTATACTCGATGATTGGGCTTTGTTATACTCGATCAGGAGAATTTGTTATACTCGACCAGGGTCCTTTGTTATACTCGTTGATTGGGCTTTGTTATACTCGATAAGGGGAATTTGTTATACTCGACCAGGGGACTTTGTTATGCTCGAACAGGGGACTTTGTTATACTCGATCAGGGGACTTTGTTATACTCGATAAGGGGACTTTGTTATACTCGATGATTGGGCTTTGTTATACTCGATCAGGGGACTTTGTTATACTCGACCAGGGTCCTTTGTTATGCTCGACCAGTGGCCTTTGTTTTACTCGATCAGGTGACTATATTATACTCGACCATGGGACTTTATTATACTCGATGAGGGGCTTTTATTATACTCGATCAAGAGCCTTTGTTATACACGATTAGAGGACTTTGTTATGCTCGATCAGAGGACTTTGTTATACTCGATCAGGGGACTTTGTTAATCTCGACCAGGGAATTTTGTTATACTCGATCAGGGGGCTTTGTTATTCTGGATCAGGGGACATTACTATACTCGACCAGGGAACCTTGTTATACAGGATCAGGGGACTTTGTTATACTCGATCAGGAGGCTTTGCTAGACTCAACCGGTGGGCTTTGTTATACTCGATCAGGTGACTTTATTATACTCGACCATGGGACTTTGTTATACTCGATGAGGGTACTTTGTTATACTCGATAAGTGGCCTTTGTTTACTCGATCAGGGGCCTTTGTTATACTATATCAGGGGCTTTTGTTATACTCGTAGCAGAGGAATTTGTTATACTCGAACAGGGGACTTTGTTATACTCGATCAAGGAAATTTGTTATACTCGACCAGGGGACTTTGTTATTCTCGACCAGGGGACTTTGTTATACTCGATTAGGGGATTTCTCATACCCGACCAGGGGACTTTGTTATCCTCGATAAGGTGAGTTTGTTATACTCGATGAGGGGACTTTGTTATACTCGATCAAGGGCCTTTGTTATACTCGATCAGGGGACTTTGTTATATTCGATCAGGGGGCTTTCTTATATTCGATGAGGGGACTTTGTTAGACTCGATGAGGGGCCTTTGTTATAATCGATTAGAGGACTTTGTTATACTTGATGAGGGGCCTTTGTTTTACTCGATCAAGGGCTTTTATTATACTCGATGCAGGGGACTTTGTTATTCTCGATCATGAGACTTTGTTAGACTCCATGAGGGGCCTTTATTATACTCGACCAGGGGGCATTGATATTCTCGATCAGGGGACTTTGTTATACTCGATGAGGGGACTTTATTATACTCGAACAGGGGACTTTGTTATACACGATCATTGGACTTTGTTTTACTCGATCAGGAGACTTTGTTTTACTCGAATAGGGGCCTTTGTTATACTCGAACAGGGACCTTTGTTACACTCGATGAGAGGGCTTTGTTATACTCGACCAGGGGACTTAATGAATACTCGATCATTGGACTTTGTTTTACTCGATCAGGAGACTTTGTTAATCTCGACCAGGGAATTTTGTTATACTCGATCAGGGGGCTTTGTTATTCTGGATCAGGGGACATTACTATACTCGACCAGGGAACCTTGTTATACAGGATCAGGGGACTTTGTTATACTCGATCAGGAGGCTTTGCTAGACTCAACCGGTGGGCTTTGTTATACTCGATCAGGTGACTTTATTATACTCGACCATGGGACTTTGTTATACTCGATGAGGGTACTTTGTTATACTCGATAAGTGGCCTTTGTTTACTCGATCAGGGGCCTTTGTTATACTATATCAGGGGCTTTTGTTATACTCGTAGCAGAGGAATTTGTTATACTCGAACAGGGGACTTTGTTATACTCGATCAAGGAAATTTGTTATACTCGACCAGGGGACTTTGTTATTCTCGACCAGGGGACTTTGTTATACTCGATTAGGGGATTTCTCATACCCGACCAGGGGACTTTGTTATCCTCGATAAGGTGAGTTTGTTATACTCGATGAGGGGACTTTGTTATACTCGATCAAGGGCCTTTGTTATACTCGATCAGGGGACTTTGTTATATTCGATCAGGGGGCTTTCTTATATTCGATGAGGGGACTTTGTTAGACTCGATGAGGGGCCTTTGTTATAATCGATTAGAGGACTTTGTTATACTTGATGAGGGGCCTTTGTTTTACTCGATCAAGGGCTTTTATTATACTCGATGCAGGGGACTTTGTTATTCTCGATCATGAGACTTTGTTAGACTCCATGAGGGGCCTTTATTATACTCGACCAGGGGGCATTGATATTCTCGATCAGGGGACTTTGTTATACTCGATGAGGGGACTTTATTATACTCGAACAGGGGACTTTGTTATACACGATCATTGGACTTTGTTTTACTCGATCAGGAGACTTTGTTTTACTCGAATAGGGGCCTTTGTTATACTCGAACAGGGACCTTTGTTACACTCGATGAGAGGGCTTTGTTATACTCGACCAGGGGACTTAATGAATACTCGATCATTGGACTTTGTTTTACTCGATCAGGAGACTTTAATATACTCGGATAGGGGCCTATGTTATACTCGACCTGGGGGCTTTGATATACTCGATTAGGGGACATTGTTATACTCGATGAGTGACTTTGTTATACTCGATCAGGGGACTTTTTATACTCGATCAGGGGAATTTGTTATACTCGCCCAGGGGACTTTGTTATACTCGATCATTGGATCAGGGGACTTTGTAATATTCGATTAGTGGGGCTTTGTTATACTCGATAAGGGGCCTTTGTTATACTCGATCAGGGGACATTACTATACTCGACCCGGGAACTTTGTTATACACGATCAGAAGATATGTTGTACTCGATCAGGGGATGTGTTATACTCGATCAAGGGACTTTGTTATACTCAGTCAGGAGGCTTTATTATACTCAACCGGGGGCCTTTGTTATACTCGATCAGGGGAATTTGTTATACTCGATTTGGGGACTTTGTTATACTGGATAAGGGGGCTTTGTTATACTTAACCAGGGGACTTTGTTATACTCGATCAGGTGGTTTTGTTATACTCGACCACTGGTCTTTGTTATGCTCGATCAGGGGACTTTGTAATACTCGATCAGGGGCCTTTGTTATACTCGATCAGGGGACTTTGTTAGACTCGATCAGGGGGCTTTGTTTTCCTCGACTAGGGGACTTTGTTATACTCCATCAGGGTCTTTGTTATGCTCCATTAGGAGCCTTTGTTATACTCGACCAGGGGACTTTGTTATACTCGATCAGGGGACTTTGTTATACTTGATCAGGGGACTTTGTATTATTCAATGAGGGGGGCTTTGTTATGCTCGACGAGGGGCCTTGTTATGCTCGATAAGGCGACTTTGTTATATTCGATCGGAGGACTTTGTTTTACTAGATCAGGGGGCTTTGTTATACTCGATCAGGACTTTGTTATACTCCATCAGGGTCTTTGTTATGCTCCATTAGGAGCCTTTGTTATACTCGACCAGGGGACTTTGTTATACTCGATCAAGGGACTTTGTTATACATGATCAGGGGACTTTGTAAGATTCGATCAGAGGAGCTTTATTATACTCGACCAGGGGCCTTTGTTATGCTCGATAAGGTTACTTTGTTATACTCGATGAGGGTCCTTTGTTATACTCGATGAGGGGACATTACTATACTCGACCAGGGAACTTTGTTATACACGATCAGGGGATATGTTATACTCGATCAGGGGATGTGTTATACTCGATCAGGGGATGTGTTATACTTGATCAGGGGACTTTGTATTATTCGATGAGGGGGGCTTTGTTATGCTCAATAAGGGGACTTTGTTATATTCGATGAGAGGACTTTGTTATTCTCGATCAGGGGCCTTGGTTATACTCGATGAAGGGCCTTTGTTATACTCGATCAGGGGGATTTGTTTTCCTCGAGAAGGGGACTTTGTTATACTCGATCAGGTTCTTTGTTATACATGATCAGGGGACTTTGTAAGATTCGATCAGGGGAGCTTTGTTATACTCGACCAGGGGCCTTTGTTATGCTCGATAAGGGTACTTTGGTATACTCGATGAGGGGCCTTTGTTATATTATATCAGGGGCTTTTGTTATACTCGAACCAGGGGAATTTCTTATACTCGATCATGAGACTGTGTTATACTCGATCATTGCCTTTATTATACTCGACCAGAGGGGTTTGATATACTCGATCAGGGGACTTTGTTATACTCGATCAGCGGGCTTTGTTATACTCGACCAGGGTGCTTTGTTATGTTCGACCAGTGGCCTTTGTTAAACTCGACCAGGGGGCTTTGTTATATTCGATTAGGGGACTTTGGTATACTCGACCAGGGGCCTTTGTTATGGTCAACAAGGAGACTTTGTTATACTCGATGAGGGGACTTTGTTATACTCGATGAGGGGGCCTTGTTTTCCTCGACCAGGGGACTTTGATATACTCAATCAGGGGACTTTGTTATACTTGATCAGGGGACTTTGTAATTTTCGATGAGGGGGCTTTGTTATACTCGATCAGGGGCCTTTGTTATGCTCGATAATTGGACTTTGTTATACACGATGTGTGGCCTTTGTTATACTCGATCAGGGGACATTGTTATACTCGATCAGGGGATATGTTATACTCGATCAGGGGATGTGTTATACTTGATCAGGGGACTTTGTATTATTCGATCAGGGGGGCTTTGTTATGCTCGATAAGGGGACTTTGTTATATTCGAACAGAGGACTTTGTTATTCTTGATTAGGGGCCTTGGTTATACTCCATGAAGGGCCATTGTTATACTCGATGAGGGGACTTTGTTGTACTAGATCAGGGGGATTTGTTTTCCTCGAGAAGGTGACTTTGTTATACTCGATCAGGGAACTTTGTTATACTTGATCAGGGGACTTTGTAAGATTCGATCAGGGGAGCTTTGTTATACTCGACCAGGGGCCTTTCTTATGCTCGATAAGGGGACTTTGTTATACTCGATGACGGTCCTTTGTTATACTCGATGAGGGGACATTACTATACTCGACCAGGGAACTTTGTTATACACGATCAGGGGATATGTTATACTCGATCAGGGGATGTGTTATACTCGATCAGGGGACTTTGTTATACTAGTCAGGGGGCTTTGTGGGGGCTTTGTTATACTCGACCAGGGAACTTTGTTATATTCGATCAGAGGACTTTGTTATTCTCGATCAGGGGCCTTGGTTATACTCGACCAGGGGACTTTGTTATACTCGACCAGGGGACTTTGTTATACTCGACCAGGGGACTTTGTTATACTCGATCAGGGGAATTTGTAATAATCGATCAAGGGCCTTTGTCATAATCGATCAGGGGACTTTGTTATACTCAATCATGGGCCATTGTTATACTCATCCAGGGGACTTTGTTATACTCGATAAGAGGAATTTGTTATACTCGACCAGGGGACTTTGTTATACTCGATCAGGGGAATTTGTTATACTCGACCAGGGGACTTTGATATACACGGCCATTGGAATTTGTTATATTCGATCAGAGGACTTTGTTATACTCGATCGGGGGACTTTGTTTTACTAGATCAGGGGGCTTTGTTATACTCGATCAAGGGACTTTGTTAAACTCGATTAGGGGCCTTTATTACACTCGATCAAGGGCCTTTGTTATACCCGATCAGTGGACTTTGTTATACTCGATCAGAGGACTTTGGTATACTCGATCAGGGGACTTTGTTATACTCAAACAGGGGACTTTGTTATACTCGATCAGGGGGCTTTGTTATACTCGATCAGGGGATATTACTATAGTCGACCAGGGAACTTTGTTATACACGATCAGGGGATATGTTTTACTCTATCAGGGGATGTGTTATACTCGATCAAGGGACTTTGTTATACTCGATCAGAAGGCTTTGTTATACTCGATCAGGTGACTTTGTTATACTCGACCATGGGACTTTGTTATACTCGATGAGGGGAATTTTTTATACTCGATCAGGGAAATTTGTTATACTCGATCGGGGGAATTTGTTTTACTCGATCAGGGGGCTTTGTTATACTCGATGAAGGGACTTTGTTATACTCGATGAAGGGACTTTGTTATACTTGATCAGGGGACTTTGTAAGATTCGATCAGAGGAGCTTTGTTATACTCGACCAGGGGCCTTTGTTATGCTCGATAAGGTTACTTTGTTATACTCGATGAGGGTCCTTTGTCATACTCGATGAGGGGACTTTGTTATACTCTATCAGGGGGATTTGTTTTCCTCGAGAAGGGGACTTTGTTATACTCGATCAGGGGACTTTGTTATACATGATCAGGGGACTTTGTAAGATTCGATCAGGGGAGCTTTGTTATAGTCGATCAGGGGCCTTTGTTATGCTCGATAAGGGTACTTTGGTATACTCGATGAGGGGCCTTTGTTATATTATATCAGGGGCTTTTGTTATACTCGAACCAGGAGAATTTCTTATACTCGTTCATGAGACTTTGTTATACTCAATCATTGCCTTTATTATACTCGACCAGAGGGGTTTGATATACTCGAGCAGGGGACTTTGTTATACTCGATCAGCGGGCTTTGTTATACTCGACCAGGGTACTTTGTTATGTTCGACCAGTGACCTTTGTTAAACTCGACCAGGGGGCTTTGTTATATTCGATTAGGGGACTTTGTTATACTCGACCAGGGGCCTTTGTTATGGTCAACAAGGAGACTTTGTTATACTCGATGAGGGGACTTTGTTATACTCGATGAGGGGGCTTTGTTTTCCTCGACCAGGGGACTTTGATATACTCAATCAGAGGACTTTGTTATACTTGATCAGGGGACTTTGTAATATTCGATCAGGGGGGCTTTGTTATACTCGACCAGGGGCCTTTGTTATGCTCGATAATTGGACTTTGTTATACACGATGAGGGGCTTTTGTTATACTCGATCAGGGGACATTGTTATACTCGATCAGGGGATATGTTATACACGATCAGGGGATGTGCTATACTTTATCAGGGGACTTTGTATTATTCGATCAGGGGGGCTTTGTTATTCTCGATAAGGGGACTTGGTTATACTCGATGAAGGGCCTTTGTTATACTCGATGAGGGGACTTTGATATACTCGATCAGGGTGATTTGTTTCCCTCGAGAAGGGGACTTTGTTATACTCGATCAGTGGACTTTGTTATACTTGATCAGGGGACTTTGTAAGATTCTATCAGGGGAGCTTTGTTATACTCGACCAGGGGCTTTGTTATGCTCGATAAGGGGAATTTGTTATACTCGATGAGGGTCCTTTGTTATACTCGATGAGGGGACATTACTATACTCGACCAGGGAACTTTGTTATACACGATCAGGGGATATGTTATACTCGATAAGGGGATGTGTTATACTCGATCAGGGGACTTTGTTATACACACTCAGGAGGCTTTGTTATACTCAACCGGGGGCCTTTGTTATACTCGATCACGGGAATTTGTTATACTGGATTAGGGGACTTTGTTATACTCGATCAGGGGGCTTTGTTATACTCAACCAGGGGACTTTGTTATACTCGATTAGGTGGTTTTGTTATACTCGACCAGGGGTCTTTGTTGTGCTCGATCACGCGACTTTGTTATACTCGATCAGTGGCCTTTGTTATACTCGACCAGGGAACTTTGTTATACTCGATAAGGGGATGTGTTATACTTGATCAAGGGACTTTGTATTATTCGATCAGGGGGCCTTTGTTATGCTCGATAAGGGGACTTTGTTATATTCGATGAGAGGACTTTGTTATTCTCGATAAGGGGCCTTGGTTATACTCGACCATTGGACTTTGTTATACTCGACAAGAGGACTTTGTTATACTCGACCAGGGAACTTTGTTATACTCCATCAGGGGAATTTGTAATAATCGATCAAGGGCCTTTGCCATAATCGATCAGGGGACTTTGTTATACTCAATCATGGGCCATTGTTATTCTCATCCTGGGGACTTTGTTATACTCGATAAGAGGAATTTGTTATATTCGACCAGGGGACTTTGTTATACTCGATCAGGGGAATTTGTTATACTCGATCAGGGGACTTTGTTATACTCGATCTGGGGGCTTTGTTTTCCTCGATCAGGGGACTTTGTTATACTTGATCAAGGGACTTTGTATTATTCGATCAGGGGGCCTTTGTTATGCTCGATAAGGAGACTTTGTTATATTCGATGAGAGGACTTTGTTATTCTCGATCAGCGGCCTTGGTTATACTTGACCAGGGGTCTTTGTTATACTAGACCAGGGGACTTTGTTATATGCGATTAGGGGCCTTGGTTATACTAGACCAGGGGACTTTGTTATACTCGACCAGGGGACTTTGTTATACTCGACCAGGGGACTTTGTTATACTCGATGAGGGGAATTTGTAATAATCGATCAAGAGCCTTTGTCATAATCGATCAGGGGACTTTGTTATATTCAATCATGGGCCATTGTTATACTCATCCATGGGACTTTGTTATACTCGATAAGAGGAATTTGTTATAGTCGACCAGGGGACTTTGTTATACTCTATCAGGGAAATTTTGGTTATACTCGAACAGGGAACTTTGTTATACACGACCATTGGACTTTGTTATATTCGATCAGAGGACTTTGTTATACTCGATCGGGGGACTTTGTTTTACTAGATCAGGAGGCTTTGTTATACTCGATCAAGGGACTTTGTTAAACTCGATTAGGGTCCTTTATTATACTCGATCAAGGGCCTTTGTTATACTCGATCAGAGGACTTTGGTATACTCGATCAGGGGACTTTGTTATACTCAAACAGGGGACTTTGTTATACTCGATCAAGGGGCTTTGTTATACTCGATCAGGGGACATTACTATACTCGACCAGGGAACTTTGTTATACACGATCAGGGGATATGTTATACTCTATCATGGGATGTGTTATACTCGATGAGGGAACTTTGTTATACTCGATCAGGAGGCTTTGTTACACTCAACCGGGGGCCTTTGTTTTACTCGATCAGGGGCCTTTGTTATACTCGATCAAGGGACTTTGTTATACTCGATCAGGGGACTTTGGTATACTCAATCAGGGGGCTTTGTTTTCCTCGATCAGGGGACTTTGTTATACTCCATCAGGGTCATTGTTATCCTCCATCAGGGGCGTTTTTTGTACTCGACCAGGGCTCTTTGTTATACTCGATCAGGGGACTTTGTTATACTTGAAAAGGGACTTTGTAATATTCGATCAGGGGGGCTTTGTTATACTCGATCAGGGGACTTTGTTATACTCGTCCAGGGGACTTTGTTATACTCGATCAGGGGGCTTTGATATACTCGATCAGGGGACTTTGTTTTACTCGATGAGGGGACCGTGTTATACTCGATGATTGGGCTTTGTTATACTCGATCAGGGGACTTTGTTATACTCGACCAGGGTCCTTTGTTATGGTCGACCAGTGGCCTTTGTTATACTCGATTAGGGGCCTTTGTTATAATCGATCAGGGAACTTTGTTATACTCGATTAGGGGGATTTGTTATACTATATCAGGGGCTTTTGTTATAATTGAACCAGGGGAATTTGGTATACTCGATCATGAGAATTTGTTAAACTCGATCAGGGCCTTTATTATACTCGACCAGGGGGGTTTGATATACTCGGTCAGGGGACTTTGTTATACTCGGTCAGGGGACTTTGTTATACTTGATCAGGGGACTTTGTAATATTCGATGAGGGGGGCTTTGTTATACTCAACCAGGGTCCTTTGTTATGCTCGATAAGGGGACTTTGCTATAGTCGATTAGGGGCCTTTGTTATACTCGATCAGGGGACATTACTATACTCGACCAGGAAACTTTGTTATACACGATCAGGGGATATGTTATACTCGATCAGGGGATGTGTTATACTCGATTCGGGGACGTTGTTATACACGATCAGGGGACTTTGTTATACTCGATCAAGGGGGCTTTGTTATACTCAACCAGGGGAACTTTGTTATACTCGATCAGGTGGCTTTGTTATACTCGACCAGGGGCCTTTGTTATGCTCGATAAGGGGACTTTGTTATTCTCGATCAAGGGCCTTGGTTATACTCGAGCCAGGGGACTTTGTTTTACTCGACCAGGGGAGGTTGTTATACTCGATCAGGGGCCTTTGTTATACTCGATCAGCGGAAATTAGTATACTCGACCAGGGAAGTTTGTTATACACGATCAGGGGATATGTAATACTCGATCAGGGGATGTGATATGCTCGATTACAGGACTTTGTTATTCTCGATTAGGAGGCTTTGTTATACTCAACCGGGGGCTTTGTTATACACGACCAGGGAACTTTGTTATACTCGATCTGAGGACTTTGTCATATTCGATCAGGGGACTTTGTTGTACGCGACCAGGGGACTTTGTTATATTCGATGAGGGGAATTTGTTATACTCGACTATTGGACTTTGTTATACTCGATAACAGGACATTGTTATACTCGATCAGGGGAATTTGTTATACTTGATCAGGGGACTTTGTAATATTCGATCAGGGGGGCTTTGTTATACTCGATCAGGGGACTTTGTTATTATCGATCAGGGGCCTTTGTTATACTCGATCAAGGGACATTGCTATACTCGACCAGGAAACTTTGTTATACACGATCATCCCCTGATCGAGTATAACAAACTCCCCTGATCGAGTATAACAAAGTCCTGTTATCGAATATAACAAAGTCCCCTAGTCGAGTATAACAAATACCCCTCATCGAGTATAACAAAGTCTCCAGATCGAGTATATCAAAGGCCCCTGATCGAGTATAACAAAGTCCCCTGGTCGAGTATAACAAATTCCCCAGGTCGAGTATAACCAAGGCCCCTGATCGCGTATAACAAAGTCCCCTGGTCTAGTATAACAAAGACCCCTGGTCAAGTATAACCAAGGCCGCTGATCGAGAATAACACAGTCCCCTTATCGAGCATAACAAAGGCCCCTGGTCGAGCATAACAAAGACCCCAGGTCGAGTATAACAAAGCCACCTGATCGAGTATAACAAAGTTCCCCTGGTTGAGTATAACAAAGCCCCCTGATCGAGTATAACAAAGTCCCCTGATCGTGTATAACAAAGTCCCCTAATCGAGTGTGACAAAGGCCCCCAGTTGAGTATAAGAAAGCCTCCTAATCGAGTATAACAAAGTCCCCTGATCGAGTATAACACATCCCCTGATCGAGTATAACATTACTCCATCAGAGGACTTTGTTTTACTCGACCAGGGGACTTTGTTATACTCGATCAGGGGGCTTTGTTATACTCGATCAGGGGACATAACTATACTTGACCAGGGAAATTTGCTATACACGATCAGGGGATATGTTATACTCGATCAGGGGATGTTTTATACTCGATCAAGGGACTTTATTATACTCGATCAGGAGGCTTTGTTATACTCGATCAGGTGACTTTGTTATACTCGACCATGGGACTTTGTTATACTCGATCTGAGGACTTTGTTATACTCGATAAGGGGACTTTGTTATACTCGACCAGGGGACTTTGTTATACTCGACCAGGGGATTTTGTTTTAACTCGATCAGGAGACTTTTTTATATTCGATCAGGGTTTTTGTTATACTCGATCAGGGGCCTTTATTATACTCGATGAAGGGCCTTTGTTATGCTCGATCAGGGGACTTTGTTATACTCGATAAGAAGGAATTTGTTAAACTCGATTAGGGGACTTTGTTATAATCGACCAGGGGACTTTGTTATACTCGATCAGGGGACTTTGTTATACTCGATCAGGGGACATTACTATACTCGAGGAGGGGCCTTTGTTATACTCGATCAGGGGACTTTGATATACTCGATCAGGGGGCTTTGTTACACTCGAACAGGGGCCTTTGTTATGCTCAATCAGGGGACTTTGTTATACTCGATCAGGGGCTTTTGTTATGTTTTTGTTATACTCGAACCAGGGGAATTTGTTAAAGTCGATAAGGGGACTTTGTTATACTCGATGAGGGGCCTTTGTTATACTCGATCAGGGGACATTACTCTACTCGACCCGGGAACTTTGTTATACTCGACCAGGGCCATTATTATACTCGACCAGGGGGGTTTGATATACTTGATCAGGAGACTTTCTTATACTCGATGAGGGGGCTCTTTTATACTCGACCAGGATGATTTGTTATGTTCGACCAGTGGCCTTTGTTATACTAGATCAGGGGGCTTTGTTATATTCGATTAGGGGACTTTCATATATTAGACCAGGGGCCTTTGTTATGGTCAACCAGGGGACTTTGTTATACTCGATGAGGGGACTTTGTTATACTTGATCAGGGGGCTTTGTTTTCCTCGACCAGGGGACTTTGTTATACTCGATCAGGGACTTTGTTATACTTGATCAGGGGACTTTGTAATGTTCGATGAGGGGGGGCTTTGTTATACTCGACCAGGGGCCTTTGTTATGCTCGATAAGGGACTTTGTTATACACGATCAGGGGATATGATATACTCGATCAGGGGATGTGTTATACTCGATCAGGGGACTTTGTTATACTCAGTCAGGAGGCTTTGTTATACTCAACCGGGGGCCTTTGTTATACTCGATCAGGGGAATTTGTTATACTCGATCAGGGGACTTTGTTATACTCGATTAGGGGGCTTTGTTATACTCAATCCAGGGGACTTTGTTATACTCGATGAGGTGGTTTTGTTATACTCGACCACTGGTCTTTTTTCATGCTCGACCAGGGGACTTTGTTATACTCGATCAGGGGCCTTTGTTGTACTCGATCAGGGAACTTTGTTATACTCGATCAGAGGAGTTTGTTATACTCCATCATGGGACTTTGTTTTACTCGACCAGGGGACATTGTTATACTCGATCAGGGGGCTTTGTTATACTCGATCAGGGTACATTACTATACTCGACCAGGGAACTTTGTTATACACGATCAGAAGATATGTTATACTCGATCAGGGGATGTGTTATACTCGATCAAGGGACTTTGTTATACTCGATCAGAGGGCTTTGTTATACTCGATCAGGTGATTTTTTTATACTCGACCATGGGACTTTGTTATACTCGATCAGGGGAAATTTTTATACTCGATCAGGGAAATTTGTTATACTCGATCAGGGGAATTTGTTTTACTCGATCAGTGAGCTTTGTTATACTCGATCAAGGGACTTTGTTATACTCGACCAGGGGACTTTGTTATACTTGATCAGGGGACTTTGTATGATTCGATCAGAGGAGCTTTGTTATACTCGACCAGGGGCCTTTTTTATGCTCGATAAGGTTACTTTGTTATACTCGATGAGGTTCCTTTGTTATACTCGATGAGGGGACTTTGTTATAGTCGATTAGGTGACTTTGTTATATTCGATGAGAGGACTTTGTTATTCTCGATCAGGGGCCTTGGTTATACTCGATGAATGGCCTTTGTTATACTCGATGAGGGGACTTTGTTATACTCGATCAGGGGGATTTGTTTTCCTCGAGAAGGGGACTTTGTTATTCTCGATCAGGGGACTTTGTTATACATGATTAGGGGTCTTTGTAAGATTCGATCAGGGGAGCTTTGTTATAGTCGACCAGGGGCCTTTGTTATGATCGATAAGGGTACTTTGGTATACTCGATGAGGGGCCTTTGTTATATTATATCAGGGGCTTTTGTTATACTCGAACCAGGGGAATTTCTTATACTCGATCATGAGATTTTGTTATACTCGATCATTGCCTTTATTATACTCGACCAGAGGGGTTTGATATACTCGATCAGGGGACTTTGTTATACTCGATCAGCGGGCTTTGTTATACTCGACCATGGTGCTTAGTTATGTTCGACCGGTGGCCTTTGTTAAACTCGAACAGGGGGCTTTGTTATATTCGATTAGGGGACTTTTTTTTACTCGACCAGGGGCCTTTGTTATGGTCAACAAGGAGACTTTGTTATACTCGATGAGGGGACTTTGTTATACTCGATGAGGGGGCTTTGTTTTCCTCGACCAGGGGACTTTGATATACTGAATCAGGGGACTTTGTTATACTTGATCAGGGGACTTTGCAATATTCGATCAGGGGGCTTTGTTATACTCTACGAGGGGCCTTTGTTATGCTCGATAATTGGACTTTGTTATACACGATGAGGGGCCTTTGTTATACTCGATCAGGAGACATTGTTATACTCGATCAGGGGATATGTTATGCTCGATCAGGGGATGTGCTATACTTGATCAGGGGACTTTGTATTATTCGATGAGGGGGGCTTTGTTATGCTCGATAAGGGGACTTTGTTATATTCGATCAGAGGACTTTGTTATTCTCGATAAGGGGCCTTGGTTATACTCGATGAAGGGCCTTTGTTATACTCGATGAGGGGACTTTGTTATACTCGATTAGGGTGATTTGTTTTCCTCGAGAAGGGGACTTTGTTATACTCGATCAGGGACTTTCTTATACTTGATTAGGGGACTTTGTAAGATTCTATCAGCGGAGCTTTGTTATACTCGACCAGGGGCCTTTGTTATGCTCGATAAGGGGACTTTGTTATACTCGATGAGGGTCCTTTGTTATACTCGATGAGGGGACATTACTATACTCGACCAGGGAACTTTGTTATACACGATCAGGGGATATGTTATACTTGATCAGGGGACTTTGTATTATTCGATGAGGGGGGCTTTGTTATGCTCGATAAGGGGACTTTGTTATATTCGATCAGAGGACTTTGTTATTCTCGATCAGGGGCCTTGGTTCTACTCGATGAAGGGACTTTGTTATATTCGATGAGGGGACTTTGTTATACTCGATCAGGGGGATTTGTTTTCCTCGAGAAGGGGACTTTGTTATACTCGAACAGGGGACTTTGTTATACATGATCAGGAGACTTTGTAAGATTCGATCAGGGGAGCTTTGTTATACTCGACCAGGGGCCTTTGTTATGCTCGATAAGGGTACTTTGGTATACTCGATGAGGGGCCTTTGTTATATTATATGAGGGGCTTTTGTTATACTCGAACCAGGGGAATTTCTTATACTCGATCATGAGACTTTGTTATACTCGATCATTGCCTTTATTATACTCGACCAGAGGGGTTTGATATACTCGATCAGGGGACTTTGTTATACTCGATCAGCGGGCTTTGTTATACTCGACCAGGGTGATTTGTTATGTTCGACCAGTGGCCTTTGTTAAACTCGACCAGGGGGCTTTGTTATATTCGATTAGGGGGCTTTGTTATACTCGACCAGGGGCCTTTGTTATGGTCAACAAGGAGACTTTGTTATATTCGATGAGGGGACTTTGTTATACTCGATGAGGGGGCTTTGTTTTTCTCGACCAGGGGACTTTGATATACTCTATCGGAGGACTTTGTTATACTTGATCAGGGGACTTTGTAATATTCGATTAGGGGGGCTTTGTTATACTCGACCAGGGGCCTTTATTATGCTCGATAATTGGACTTTGTTATACACGATGAGGGGCCTTTGTTATACTCGATCAGGGGACATTGTTATACTCGATCAAGGGATATGTTATACTCGATCAGGGGATGTGCTATACTTGATCAGGGGACTTTGTATTATTCGATCAGAGGACTTTGTTATTTTCGATAAGGGGCCTTGGTTATACTCGATGAAGGGCCTTTGTTATACTCGATGAGGGGAATTTGTTATACTCGATCAGGGTGATTTGTTTTCCTCGAGAAGGGGACTTTGTTATACTCGATCAGTGGACTTTGTTATACTTGATCAGGGGACTTTGTAAGATTCTATCAGGGGAGCTTTGTTATACTCGACCAGGGGAATTTGTTATACTGGATTAGGGGACTTTGTTATACTCGATCAGGGGGTTTGTTATACTCAACCAGGGGACTTTGTTATACTCGATGAGGGGAATTTGTTATACTCAGTCAGGAGGCTTTGTTATACTCAACCGGGGGCCTTTGTTATACTCGATCTGGGGAATTTGTTATACTGGATTAGGGGACTTTGTTATACTCGATCAGGGGCTTTGTTATACTCAACCAGGGGACTTTGTTATACTCGATTAGGTGGTTTTGTTATACTCGACCAGGGGTCTTTGTTGTGCTCGATCACGCGACTTTGTTATACTCGATCAGTGGCCTTTGTTATACTCGACAGGGAACTTTGTTATACTCGATAAGGGGATGTGTTATACTTGATCAAGGAACTTTGTATTATTCGATCAGGGGGCCTTTGTTATGCTCGATAAGGGGACTTTGATATATTCGATGAGAGAACTTTATTATTCTCGATAAGGGGCCTTGATTATACTCGACCATTGGACTTTGTTATACTCGACCAGGGGACGTTGTTATACTCGACCAGGGGATTTTGTTATACTCCATCAGGGTAATTTGTAATAATCGATCAAGGGCCTTTGTCATAATCGATCAGGGGACTTTTTTATACTCAATTATTGGCCATTTTTATACTCATCCTGGGGACTTTGTTATACTCGATAAAAGGAATTTGTTATATTCGACCAGGGGACTTTGTTATACTCCATCAGGGACTTTGTTATGCTCCATTAGGGGCCTTTGTTATACTCGACCAGGGGACTTTGTTTTACTCGATCAGGGGACTTTGTTATACTTGATCAAGGGACTTTGTACTATTCGATCAGGGGGCCTTTGTTATGCTCGATAAGGGGACTTTGTTATATTCGATGAGAGGACTTTGTTATTCTCGATCAGGGGCCTTGGTTATACTCGAGAAGGGGACTTTGTTATACTCGACCAGGGGACTTTGTTATACTCGACCAGGGGACTTTGTTATACTCGATCAGGGGAATTTGTAATAATCGATCAAGGGCCTTTGTCATAATCGATCAGGGGACTTTGTTATACTCAATCATGGGCCATTGTTATACTCATCCAGGGGACTTTGTTATACTCGATAAGAGGAATTTGTTATACTCGACCAGGGGACTTTGTTATACTCGATCAGGGGAATTTTGGTTATACTCGACCAGGGGACTTTGTTATACAAGACCATTGGACTTTGTTATATTCGATCAGAGGACTTTGTTATACTCGTTCGGGGGACTTTGTTTTACTAGATCAGGGGGCTTTGTTTTACTCGATCAAGGGACTTTGTTAAACTCGATTAGGGGCCTTTATTATACTCGATCAAGGGCCTTTGTTATACTCGATGAGAGGACTTTGGTATACTCGATCAGGGGACTTTGTTATACTCAAACAGGGGACTTTGTTATACTCGATCAAGGGGCTTTGTTATACTCGATCAGGGGACATTACTATACTCGATCAGGGAACTTTGTTATACACGATCAGGGGATATGTTATACTCTATCAGGGGATGTGTTATACTCGATGAGGGGACTTTGTTATACTCGATCATGAGGCTTTGTTACACTCAACCGGGGGCCTTTGTTTTACTCGATCAGGGGCCTTTGTTATACTCGATCAAGGGACATTGTTATACTCGATCAGGGGACTTTGGTATACTCAATCAGGGGGCTTGGTTTTCCTCGATCAGGGGACTTTGTTATACTCCATCAGGGTCATTGTTATCCTCCATCAGGGGCCTTTTTTGTACTCGACCAGGGCTCTTTGTTATACTCGATCAGGGGACTTTGTTATACTTGAAAAGGGACTTTGTAATATTCGATCAGGGGGGCTTTGTTATACTCGATCACGGGACTTTGTTATACTCTACCAGGGGACTTTGTTATACTCGATCAGGGAGCTTTGATATACTCGATCATGGGACTTTGTTTTACTCGATGAGGGGACTTTGTTATACTCGATGATTGGGCTTTGTTATACTCGATCAGGGGACTTTGTTATACTCGACCAGGGTCCTTTGTTATGGTCGACCAAAGGCCTTTGTTATACTCGATCAGGGGGCTTTGTTATATTCGATTAGGTGACTTTGTTATACTCGATGAGGGGCATTTGTTATACTCGATCAAGGGCCTTTGCTATACTCGATCAGGGGACTTTGTTAGACTCGATTAGGGGCCTTTGTTATAATCGATCAGGGGACTTTGTTATACTCGATTAGGGGGATTTGTTATACTATATCAGGGGCTTTTGTTATAATCGACCCAGGGGAATTGGGTATACTCGATCATGAAAATATGTTATACTCGATCAGGGCCTTTATTATACTCGACCAGGGGGGTTTGATATACTCGATCAGGGGACTTTGTTTTACTCGGTCAGGGGACTTTGTTATACTTGATCAGGGGATTTTGTAATATTCGATGAGGGGGGCTTTGTTATACTCAACCAGGGTCCTTTGTTATGCTCGATAAGGGGACTTTGTTATAGTCGATTAGGGGCCTTTGTTATACTCGATCAGGGGACATTACTATACTCGACCAGGAAACTTTGTTATACACGATCAAGGGATATGTTATACTCGATCAAGGGATGTGTTATACTCGATCAGGGGACTTTGTTATACTCGATTAGGAGGCTTTCTTCTACTCAACCGGGGGCCTTTGTTATACTCGATTAGGGGACTTTGTTATATACGATCAGGGGACTTTGTTATACTCGATCAATGGGGCTTTGTTATACTCAACCAGGGGAACTTTGTTATACTCGATCAGGTGGCTTTGTTATACTCGACCAGGGGCCTTTGTTATGCTCGATAAGGGGACTTTGTTATTCTCGATCAGGGGCCTTGGTTATACTCGACCAGGGACTTTGTTTTACTCGACCAGGGGAGTTTGTTATACTCGATCAGGGGCCTTTGTTATACTCGATCATGGGATTTTAGTATACTCGACCAGGGAACTTTGTTATACACGATCAGGGGATATGTAATACTCGATCAGGGGATGTGATATGCTCGATCACAGGACTTTGTTATTCTCGATTAGGAGGCTTTGTTATACTCAACCGGGGGCTTTGATATACACGACCAGGGAACTTTGTTATACTCGATCCGAGGACTTTGTCATATTCGATCAGGGGACTTTGTTATTCTCGATCAGGGGCCTTGGTTATACTCGACCAGGGGACTGTGTTATACTCGACCAGGGGACTTTGTTATACGCGACCAGGGGACTTTGTTATATTCGAGGAGGGGACTTTGTTATACTCGATGAGGTGGTTTTGTTATACGCGACCAGGGGTTTTTGTTGTGCTCGATCACGCGACTTTGTTATACTCGATCAGGGGCCTTTGATATACTCGATCGAGGGACTTTGTTATTCTCGATTTAGGGGCTTTGTTTTCCTCGATCAGGGGACTTTGTTATACTTGATCAGGGGACTTTGTAATATTCGATTAGGGGGGCTTTGTTATACTCCATCAGGGTCATTGTTATCCGCCATCAGGGGCCTTTTTTGTACTCGTCCAGGGCTCTTTGTTATACTCGATCAGGGGCCTTTGTTATACTCGATCAAGGGACATTGCTATACTCGACCAGGATACTTTGTTATACACGATCATCCCCTGATCGGGTATAACAAACTCCCTTGATCGAGTATAACAAAGTCCCCTAGTCGAGTATAACAAATACCCCTCATCGAGTACGCCCTGATCGGCTATAACAAATCTTTCCTGGTCAGTATAACAAGTCCCTGGTCGAGAATGGCTTAAAGGTCTGATCGTAAACAAGACCCAGTCGGTATAATAGAGAACAACAAAATCTTGCTATCGTAAAGGCCCTGATTAAAACATAACAAAAGACCCGGAAGTCGTATGAAAACAAACCGCCTGATCGACATAACAAAGTTCCCCTGGTTGGTATAGCAAAGCCTGATCAGTATAACAAGATCTAGTCGTGTTTAAAGTCCCTAATTGGCAGAATGTGACAAAAGGCCCCAGTTAATGCCTCTAATCGAGTAACATCAGGGACTTTGTTTTACTCGACCAGGGGACTTTGTTATACTCGATCAGGGGGCTTTGTTATACTCGATCAGGGGACATAACTATACTTGACCAGGGAACTTTGCTATACACGATCAGGGGATATGTTATACTCGATCAGGGGATGTGTTATACTCGATCAAGGGACTTTGTTATACTCGATCAGGAGGCTTTGATATACTCGATCATGTGACTTTGTTATACTAGACCATGGGACTTTGTTATACTCGATCTGAGGACTTTGTTATACTCGATCAGGGGACTTTGTTATACTCGACCAGGGGACTTTGTTATACTCGACCAGGGGATTTTGTTTTACTCGATCAGGAGACTTTTTTATATTCGATCAGGGTTTTTGTTATACTCGATCAGGGGCCTTTATTATACTCGATCAAGGGCCTTTGTTATACTCGATCAGGGGACTTTGTTATATTCGATAAGAAGGACTTTGTTATATTCGATTAGGGGACTTTGTTATACTCGACCAGGGCACTTTGTTATACTCGATCAGGGGACTTTGTTATACTCGATCAGGGGACATTACTATACTCGATTAGGGGCCTTTGTTATACTCGATTAGGGGCCTTTGTTATGCTCAATCAGGGGACTTTGTTATACTAGATCAGGGGCCTTTGTTATGTTTTTGTTATACTCGAACCAGGGGAATTTGTTAAAGTCGATAAGGGGACTTTGTTATACTCGATGTGGGGCCTTTGTTATACTCGATCAGGGGACATTACTATACTCGACCCGGGAACTTTGTTATACTCGATCAGGGCCATTATTATACTCGACCAGGGGGGTTTGATATACTTGATCAGGAGACTTTCTTGCCTCGATGAGGGAGGCTCTTTTATACTCGACGGGATGATTTGTTATGTTCGACCAGTGGCCTTTGTTATACTCGATCAGGGGCTTTGTTATATTCGATTAGGGGTTTCATATATTAGACCAGGGGCTTTATGGTCCAGCAGGGACTTTGTTATACTCGATGAGGGACTTTGTTATACTTGATCCAGGGCTTTGTTTTCCTCGACCAGGGGACTTTGCTATACTTGATCAGGGACTTTGTTATACTTAATCAGGGGACTTTGTAATGTTCGATGAGGGGGGCTTTGTTATACTCGACCAGGGGCCTTTGTTATGCTCGATAAGGGACTTTGTTATACTCGATGAGGGGCCTTTGTTATACTCGATCAGGGGACATTACTATTACCGACCCGGGAACTTTGTTATACACGATCAGGGGATATGATATACTCGATCAGGGGATGTGTTATACTCGATCAGGGGACTTTGTTATACTCAGTCAGGAGGCTTTGTTATACTCAACCGGGGGCCTTTGTTATACTCGATCAGGGGAATTTGTTATACTCGATCAGGGGACTTTGTTATACTCGATTAGGGGGCTTTGTTATTCTCAATCCAGGGGACTTTGTTATACTCGATGAGGTGGTTTTGTTATACTCGACCACTGGTCTTTTTTTATGCTCGACCAGGGGACTTTGTTATACTCGATC